>NC_083223.1:198278400-198475900 GCF_032191835.1 Heteronotia binoei | reverse complement strand
CCACACCATCCTCTATATGACAGCCCTTCAAGTACTCGATGGTGATCATATCACCTCTCAGCTGCCTCCTCTCCAGGCTAAACATCCCCAGCTCCTTCAACCTTTCCTCATAGAACTCAGTCTCCAGACCCTTCACCATCTTCGTCACCCTCCACTGGACCCATTCCAGCTTGTTTATATCCTTCTTAAAATGTGGTGCCCAAAACTGAACGCAATACTCCAGATGAGGTCTTACCAGAGCAGAGTAAAGCGATACCATCATATCACGTGATCTGGACACTATACTTCTGTTGATACAGCATTTACATTTGCCTTTTTAGTCACCGCATCACACTGTTGACTCATGTTCAGCGTATGATCCACTAAGACTCCTAGATCCTTTTCACACATACTACTGCTAAGTCAAGTCTCCCCCATTCCATAACCATGCATTGGATTTCTTCTACCTAAATGTAGAACTTTCCATTTATCCCTGTTAAAATTCATTTTATTGGTTTTAGCCCAGATTTCCAGCCTGTCAAGGTCATCCTGTATCCTGTTTCTGCCTTCTTCTGTGTTTGCAACCCCTCCCAATTTAGTATCATCTGCAAATTTAATAAGCATTCCCTCTATTCCTTCATCCAAATCACTGATAAAGATGTTGAACAAAACAGGTCCCAGAACAGACCCCTGAGGCATTCCACTAGTCACTTCTCTCCAAGAGGATGAAGAACCATTCACAAGCACTCTTTGGGTGTGATCTGTCAACCAGTGACAGATCCACCTAATGGTAACAGGGTCCAAACCACATTTTACCAACTTGTCAACAAGGATAGTATGTGGAACCTTATCAAAAGCCTTACTGAAATCAAGATAAACAATGTCTACAGCATTCCCCCAACCTAGCAAGGTAGTCACTTTCTTAAAAAAAAGAGATCAGGTTAGTCTGACATGACTTGTTCTTGAGAAAACCATGCTGGCTCTTAGTAATCACATCCATTCTTTCTAAATGTTCCAGGACTGCCTGTTCGATTATTTGTTCTAAAACTTTTCCAGGTATAGACGTCAAGCTGACGGGTCGGGAGTTACCCGGATCCTCTTTTTTCCCCTTCTTGAAGATGGGGACAACATTTGCCCGCCTCCAATTTTCTGGCACCTCTCCTGTTCTCCAAGAATTTTCAAAAATAATAGCCAGAGGCTCAGAAATTACATCCGCAAGCTCTTTTAGATGGATGCAATTCATCTGGATGCAATTCACCTTGGATGCAATTCACCTGGTCCTGAAGACTTCGTTTCATTTAAAGAAACTAGGTGTTTATGTACTAGCCCTATGCTGATCCGAGGTTGGAATGTCATACCCTCCTTATATATTCTGTTTTTGCCATGTTGAGCACCATTCCCCCCAGATGAGAAGACTGAGGAAAAGTAGGAATTGAGCAGTTCCGCCCTCTCCTCATTACCTGTTACAATTTCACTTTCTTGCCCTTGCAATGGGTCTACCATGTCCTTGCTCTTTTTCTTACTTTGAACATAAGAAAAGAACCCTTTTTTGTTGTTTTTAGCATCTTTGGCCAGCCTAAGCTCATAGTGAACTTTAGCTTTCCTAACTTTTTCTCTACAAGCACTGGTGATTTGTTTATATTCATCCTTGGTTATAAGGGCCTCCTTCCAATTCCTAAAAGAGGCTTTTTTATTTCTCAAGTCTTTAGAGAGCTGTTTATGGAGCCACTTCAGCTTCTTTAGGCTTTTTCCATTTTTTCTTCTCATAGGAATTGTCCGTGATTGCACTTTCAGTACTTTGCTTTTAAGAAATCCCCACCCCTCCTGAACTCCCTTCCTCCTAAATATTTCTGACCATGGGATTTTACCCAGCATAGCTCTAAGTTTATCGAAGTTTGCCTTTCTGAAGTCCAACCTATAAGTCTGACTACGTATAGCTTCCCCCTTCCCTAAGACTGTAAATTCCAAAATCACATGGTCACTAAGGCCCAGGGTGCCCACTATTTCCACTTCTTCAATCAATTCTTCCTTGTTGGTGAGAATCAAATCCAAGATAGTAGATCCCCTTGTTTCCTTCTTCACTTTCTGGAAAAGGAAGTTATCAGCAAGACAAGTCAGGAATCTATTTGACTTTTCATTTTTTAGCAGAGTTGGACTTCCAGAGATGTCCGGGTAATTGAAATCTCCCATGATCACTGTATCCCTTATCTTGGAGAACTTTGCAATCTGCTGTAGAAGTATCTCATCCAAGTCCTCTGCCTGACTTGGTGGTCTATAGCAGACCCCCACAATAATATCACTGTTGTTTCTTAGTCCTTTTATTTTCCCCCAGAGACTCTCAAATGAACTGCCATGCTCTGATTCACATATTTCTTCACAAGTATATACCTCCTTCACATATACTGCTATGCCTCTGCCCTTTTCATTTGCCTGTCCCTTTTAAATAAGTTGTACCCCTGAATCCTAATATTCCAGTTGTGAGTGTCATCCCACCACGTTTCAGTAAGACCTATTATGTCATAGTCTCCTTCCTTTATTAGGACTTCCAGTTCCTCCTGTTTGTTTCCCATACTCTGTGCATTAGTGTAGAGACATTGGAATCCACGTTTTATGCATCCCGAGGGTTTAGTTTCTACACAAGCCTGCAAGTTAACATTACCTAGCATATGCGCCACTCTCTGCAAATCTTTAATGTTCTTATCCCCAGTTTCTGGCATCATACAAGGCATTGAATTATTGTCTCGCTCCCCCATACAATTTAGTTTAAAGCCCTCCTTATTAAGTTAGGAAGGCTACCAAACACCCTTTTCCCTACCACCGTAAGGTGCAAACCATCACCAGATAGAAGACCACCATCTTGAAAGCATAAGCCATGGTCCAGAAATCCGAATCTTTCCTGACGACACCATCGACGTAGCCAGTCGTTTATTTGAAGTATTCTTTTTTCTCGTCCTAAGCCACAGCCTTCAACAGGAAGCACTGACGAGAACACAACCTGTATGCCCAGCTCCTTCACCTTCTGACCCAGAGCCACATAGTCTTTTCTAATATGTTCAGGGCTATGATGGGCAGTATCATTCGTTCCCACGTGGATCAAAAAGAAAGGATAGTAATCCATGGGCTTGATAAGTCTTCCAATACTTTCTGTCACATGCTGCATGCGTGCTCCAGGCAGACAGCAGACCTCTCGGGATGACAAGTCCGGTCAGTACACTTTGGGCTCCATCACTCTGAGCAAGAAGTCTCTAGTCACCACCACCTTCTTCTTCCTATATTGGGAAGCAGAAGCTCCAGGCTTCTTATCCACAGGATCCTGAGAAACTTTGTTCAAGCTTTGTAGAGGCTGGGGAAGTAGCCCTAGCTCCAGTGGTTCAGAATCAGTTACTGTGGGGAGATCCTGGAACCTATTGCTGAGCAGCAGGGGCTCAGAACATATCCTGATTTTCTTTCTCCTTCAGGTTACATTTTTCCAGGAATCCTCCTCCTGTGTTGGGTTTTCTTCTAATTGCTGAGATACCATTTCCTCTCCCTCCTCTTGTCCTTTCAAGAGCACCTCATGCATTTTGTCAAGAAAATCCTCACCTTCCTTTATACACTGCAGTGTGGACAATCGTGCCTCCAGTTCCTGTATCTTCTCCTCCAGCAGAGCCACTAACTTACACTTGCTAACTTACAGTGAGGAACCACTCTAACTGTCAGGAAGTTATCCTCCTAATGTTTAGTCCAAAACTCTTTTAATTTCAACCCATTGATTCTGGTTCAACTTTCTGGGGTAACAAAAAACAGCTCAGCACCATTCTCTATATGGCAGTCCTTCAGGTACTTGAAGATGTTGATCATTTCTCAGATGTCTTCTCTCCAGGCTAAACATACTAAGCTCCAGGGGTCATTTTGTAGAAAAAGAGGTGCCAGAGCTCATTAGCACATTTGCATATGCCACATGCTCCTGACATCACCAGAAGGTGTGTTCAATTATATCAACTCAGCATCTACCTTAAAATGCTCCTTGAATTATAAATGTCATAATAAAACCTTACTCCCATCATACTTTTCAAATTACTTTCTCCTATGTGGCCAAAGTGCCATGATGAAGATTTTTATCTGTCTGCTTTATATGTTTTGGTTATTTCCCCCTTTTTTTGTGGGGAAAAATATTATAAAGTTTTTCAAATCTTAGAGTTTAGCAAAATTCTCCCAGGGGATTTGAACAATGGAGCCCAGAAGCAAGTATATGCAAGGGGGTAGGGGTAAAAAGAAGAAGAAGAAGATATTGGATTTCTATCCCGCCCTCCACTCCGAAGAGTCTCAGAGCGGCTCACAATCTCCTTTACCTTCCTCCCCCACAACAGACACCCTGTGAGGTGGGTGGGGCTGGAGAGGGCTCTCACAGCAGCTGCCCTAAGAAAGAAAGAGCACAATAAAATTTAGAGGTTCCAGAGTTCCGTTTCTGTGAGCTCCTGTCCAAAATGAGGCCTGCCAAGCTCCTTCAAACTTTCCTCATTGGACTTGGTCTCCAGACCCCTCACTATTTTCGTTGCCCTCCTCTGGAAACTGCCCAGCTTTTCTGTATCCTTCTTAAATTGGACTTGGTCTCCAGACCCCTCACCATTTTCGTTGCCCTCCTCTGGAAACTGCCCAGCTTTTCTGTATCCTTCTTAAATTGTGGTGCCCAAAACTTAACACAATACTCCAGGTGAGGTTGAACCAGAGCAGTGTAAAACAATACCATCACTTTGTATGATCTGCACACTATACTTCTGTTGATACAGCCCAAAACTGCATTTGCCTTTTTAGCTACTGCATCACACTGCTGACTCATGTTCAGTGTATGGAATACTAAGATCCCTAGATCCTTTTTGCACGTACTACTTCCAAGACAAGTCTCTGCCATCTGATAATTATATTATTGCTACCTAAATACAGAACTTTACATTTATCCCCATTAAAATTCATTTTATTTGTTTTAGCCCAGTTTTCCAGCCTGTCAAGATCATCCTGTATCCTGACTCTCTTTTCTTCCATATTTGCTACCCCTCCCAATTTAGCATCATCTGCAAATTTAATAAGCATTCCCAGGGTTAGAAAAAAGATCCAGCATAAACTCATTAGCATATTAGGCCATACCTCCTGATGTCAATGGAAGTGTGGTCATCCAGCCATGCACACCTCATAGAGTTTCTGGTGACCAAATCTCACTAAAGACACATGAACAAGATTAACTCACACCCAGCCTCAAGCGTCTTTTGAAGTAGTTCTGCTCTAAGAAGAGAGAACCAGTCTTCCTGCAGGACCTCTCACCACAAACTTTTGAGAATTGCTTTGCTTTCTCAGGGTCACTTCTCAGGAACAAAACTGCAAACCAACAAGATTATTTATAAATGATACACAGATCAGTACCTACCACAATCTGCTGCTGCAATGATCATCCCTACCTGGTGATCATGGCAGCCAGAGCTCATATGAGTCAGCAAAGGCAGCTTGCAGCAGAATTCCCTGGCCAGTGGTAACCCAAAATAGTGGTTGGTTGGTGGGTGGGTGAGGGGGGGGGGAGAGAAAGAGGGTGCCTTTGTGCAGCTAATGCAGCCCCTTCTTTGGCTCAGAGCTTAATGGTCAAAAGGGGTGAATCAGCCCCTTCACCCACCTCCCCAATTCATTGAAGGCTCCTAGAGAACCATTCCTGGACAGAGCACAGGCTTCCCCCTCTCCACATTGGAAGCTTTCCACACCACCTGCAACCTCCCCAGCTTCACCCAGCCCAGTTCAGCTCTTACCAGTGCGACAACGCAAATTATGAGCCAGAGAGCAGGCTGTGATGTCACCAGCCTACAGAGCCTTCACCAACTACATCACATTGCAGAGTGATGGGCAGTGGGAACAGCAATGGCAGCACTTTGCTGACCTCACTGTGCTATGCCTTATGTCATCGCGCAACAAGCCCCACCTTGCCCAAAACTTCTGGGCTTGCTAATGGTCAATCTAACTTCTTCTCACCACTGTGGGTAGTTAACCAGAAGGAGGGGGAGGGAATAGAATTTAAGGAACACCTGGAATTTTGCCAAGATGAAAGTACTCTGTGGCTCTTTTTCCTCAGGAAATATCTTCTGCTGGCCAAGCCAGCTGGAATGGCATTCCTCTGCATCCCTGCTCAAAAGAGCCGTGAGCATTCCCTCTATTCCTTCATCCAAATCATTCATAAAGCTGTTGAACAAAACAGGGTCTGGAACAAATCCTTGAGGTACTGAATTTGTCACTCCTCTCCAAAAGGATGAACATATGAAGCAGCCTTATACTGAATCAGACCCTCGGTCCATCAAAGTCAGTATTGTCTACTCAGACTGGCAGCAGCTCTCTAGGGTCTCAAGCTGAGGTTTTTTACACCTACCTGCCTAGACCTTTTTTAGTTGGAGATGCCGGGGATTGAACCTGGGGCCTTCTGCTTACCAAGCAGATGCTCTACCACTGAGCCACCATCCCTCCAATGAGGAACCATTAGCAAGCTCTCTTTAGGTGTGATTTGTCATTTAAAGATTTTTATCCAGATTTTATAGGGTACAAAAAGAAAAAAAGAAAAGATAGGAAATAGTTAAAATCAAAGGAAACAAACATTTAAAAATTCAGCTTATTCATATTATAAAACAGCTCATTACTTAACACCAACAATACATTCAATACATTTCATTCCAACACCAATCTTTTAAAGGTACACATTTAATTTTTTAAACCAATTTATTCCCATGATAATTATCAAATTTTTCTTCTGCCATATCATCTTATCTTCTTATCCTCAATCAATAGGTATTAATCAGCTACATTTTATATAAAAAAAATTAAAAAGAAAGACATCAAAAAAGTACATATACATAAAATAGTTAGATATAAACATAAAATAATTAACATTGCATTATCACATTCAGGTAGAGTATTAGAATATTCATTTTACATTTCCCCCCTTTTTATTTATAATACACAAAATAATTTGCCCATTTCCCCCCCAAACTCTTTAATCAACCTTTTATTTATATAATTAGTTAATTTGGCCATAGTCGCATATTCTGTCATTCTATCTTTCCATGCTTCTTTATTTGGACATTCCTCAACTTTCCACTTAGCTGCCCATACTATTCTGGCAAGCAACCAAAGAGAAACCACGGAAAAGGTAGCAATCAACATATATCTGAACGGTTCTTGGAACTGTTCTTGGAACAGTTTGTTCCATCGTGTCTGGTGGAATTCCCAATAACATTGTCTCTGGCCTCATTTCAAAATAAACTTTTAAAATTTTCTGCATCTCTTCATGAATTTCTTTCTAAAATTTTCCTGCTTTTGTACAAGTCCACCACATGTGATAGAAAAAAACCTTTTGCCTCTTTACATTTCCAACAAGCCTCTAAGTAATTCTTGTCCATCTTCATAATGTTGTTAGGCATTATATACCAACAAAAGAACATTTTATACCAGTTCTCTCTTAATGCTTGACAGGCGGTAAATTTAATGCCTTTTGGCCACAAATTTTCCCATTGTTGAAACTTTATTTCTAGTCCTAAATTCTGGGACCAGTTCAGCATATATGATTAAATTTGTTTTGTTTCTGTATCATATTTAAGTAAAAGTTTGTAGATTCTTCCCAGCAGATAATCCTTCCACTTGGTTATTATTTTTTTTAAATCCTCTAAATCTCTCGAATGAGATCTATAGTCTTGCATAGAGTATTTGAGTCTTGAAGTTAGTTGCAGATATATCAGCCATTTAATTTTCCTCTTCTATTTTTTGCCACAATTTAATTTCCCCTTGTGAGTTCAACGTATCTTGATAAGTTATAAAACCATTAACTCTTCTCTCATGCTTGTCATAAAAAGCATTTATTGGTGACATGACTGGTGATGTCAGTGGACTAATTCTTGTTTTTAGAGAGTCCCAAGTCCTGAATAAACTATCTCCAACAACAAGTTGATCCTTAAAGGTGAATATTCTCTTTTTAATCCAAAGGGCATTATGTAACCCTTCTATCAGATATGTCACTTTGAATTTCATAAATCTGTCATTTAGGTTTTTAATCCAACCCACAATTCAAGTCAAACATGCCCCTTGGTAATATAGCTTTAGATTAGGTACTGCAAGGCCTCCTCTTTTCTTCTCATCTTGTAAAACTTTAAATCTAATTCTTGTTTTTTTTGCCATTCTATATAAATGTATTAATTTGTTTTTTGCTGGTCCTTCAAAGTTTTCTCTTGTATATTAATTGACATCATTTGAAATAAGAACTTTATTTTAGGCAGTATATTCATCTTGATTGTAGAGATTCTTCCTAAACTGGATAAATATAATTTGGAGCATCTCACCATGTCTCTTTGTATTTTCTTTCAAACTGTCTCAAAATTAAGTTCAAATAATTTATCTTTTTGGTCAATTATGTTTATGCCCCAATATTTGACTGGAGCTGTTGTTACTTCACATCCTGTAATTTTCTTAATGTCATCTTCTTGCTTTGTTAAAAATTTAGAAATTATGTTTGTCTTATTCTTATTGATTTTGAATCCAAGGAAATGACTGAATTTTATTATTTGCTCTATCACATAGTGAATTGTTGTTTGAAGATTAATAATTGTCATAACAATGTCATCAGCATAGCATTTCAGTTTGAATTCTTCTCCATTGGTTTTCAACCCTGTTATCAAAGAGTCTTGTCTCAGTTTCATAGCAAAAACTTCTGTTGCCAGAATAAACAATAATGGAGACGAAGGATAACCTTGTCTAGTTCCTTTCTCAATTGAAAATTCATCTGTTAATACTCCATTAATTAGAATTTTTGCATTATGTTTGCAGTATATTCTATGAATCTAGTTTTCAAATTTGGGTCAAAATGCCAGATATTGTAGAACTTTTTCTAAGAAATTCTAAGAGATATTTCCAAATGCTTTTTTAGTGTCTAAAGAGATAAGAGCCGCTTTTTGACATTTCCTTTCTATTAATTCCACTGCATCAATTACAAAACGAGCATTATTTTTCATAAATCTCTTTGGTACAAAATTAGTCTGATCAGGATGTATTATTTTTGCTATACGCTTTTAAAAACTTTCTGTAATTATTAAAGTAAAAAGTTTATAGTCCACATTTAATAAAGAGATCAGGCTATAAGATTAAGGGTATAGTGGGTCATTTCCTTCTTCGTAAATCAAAGTAATACGGGCCTCTTGCCAAATCTGAGGCAATGTCTTGTCTTCAGATATTAACTAGGTGATTTGTCAACCAATTACAGATCTACTTAACAGTAATAGGATCCAAACCACATTTTACCAACTTGTCAACAAGGATATTATGTGGAACCTTATCAGAAGACTTACTGAAATCAAGATAAGCTATGTCTACAGCTCTCCCCTAATTCAGCAAAGTAGTAACATTCTTGAAAAAAGAAATAAGGTTAGTCTGACATGACTTGTTCTTGAGAAACCCATGCTGGCTCTTAATGATCACAGCCATCCTTTCTAAATGCTCAAGGACTGACTATTTGATTATTTGTTCTGTTTGATTATTTGTTTGGTGCAAGGATTCCTAGGGTTTGCTCCAGATTGGAGGCAGCCATGTTCATGCCCAAAAGTTCAGGTCCATTCTGAGTTCCAGGTTCCATTGTTCTCCTGTTAATGTAATGTGGTCAGCTTTGGTTCCAGAGAACGGTTGATATTTTATATATATATAATAGCTAAATAAATGCAAACAAACTCACTGAGAAAATGAGGTCTGAATCTCACTTTTGTGATCTCATAGGGCAATTTACTCATGGGAGTTGCAGAATGTAGCCATCTTCTGTGTTTCAACTAACTTCTCCAGACTAACAGGAAAATGAAAGCACAGCAGCCTAGGGGGTGGAGTTTTCTTTCAAATAGACAGGGACTTTGTTTGCTTCTCTTCCTTTCTTACATGGTTCACATTCTCACTGGGAAGACCCACATGGCTCTTCTTACTCACCTTGCCAATTCAACTTTCCTGTTGCTCAGAGTTAAAGGTACACACACAGTCCAAAACACAGGCAGTTTGCAGGCTTCTTTTAAGCTTACACAGATTTAAAGGCACATGGTGACTGTTGGGGAAGGCTTCCCCCTACTGTTTGGCTGGCTGGTGGTGAGGAGGAGCCTGCAAAACTGAGAGATCCCACAGTGGGACCTGGGGGCTGGCAAGCCTCGAGACCTGCAACTCTCTCTCCCCTGGGTAACTGAGAAGTGAAAGCTAAACTGGGATTTTCAAGTCAAAATAGTGGAGTTACAAAATTTGATAGCATCCATAGTTTCAGATAGGGAAAATTAATACAATCTCCCAAGCTCCAAACTTTTTATGTATCATGGCTTTTTAGAATTTTAAAATTGTTGACATCTGTTTGAAAAGCCCTGGTTGCAAGTGATGTTTAAAAAAGATCCTTATCACAGGTGCATGCTGGTGAAACTTAGCCTTTGAGTTACTAGCCAATACTAGTCCCAAAGATGCAGCATATGATTATTCCACATAAATTAGTGTTTTCAGTCAAATTCCATTGCTTTTGTCCTCCAAACTCCAGTAGACAATTCCAGACTAGATCTCCAGGATTCTAGTATAATAGACATAATTCCATGAAGAGCAGAGGCTTGAGGAAGAAGAACAAACAGACAAGTTTTCATCTCACAATACGAGAACTCATGGACATTCAGTGAAATTGCTGAGGAGTCAGGTTAGAACTGATAAAAGGATGATTAACATGTGGAATTCACTGCCACAGGAGGCGGTGGTGGCTACAAGCATAGACAGCTTCAAAAGGGGATTGGATAAGCATATGGAGCAGAGTTCCATCAGTGGCTATTAGTCACAACGTATTGTTGGAACTCTCTGTCTGAGGCTGTGATGTTCTGTATTCTTGTGCTGGGAGGGCAGTGGAAGGGCTTCTAGCCCCACTGGCGGACCTCTTGATGGCACCCGAGTTTTGTTTTTTTTTTGGCCACTGTGTGACACAAAGTGTTGGACTGGATGGGCCATTGGCCTGATCCAACATAGCTTCTCTTATGTTCTTATTTTAGTGTGCTAGTATGCAGTTTTGCACCATACAAATGGAATTATAATGAATGTAATATTATCAATTAAAAACATAGTTCAAAAAGTGTAAAAACCATTGTGGTGAAAGATTGTCCCCCCACCAATGTTCCCTCTAAGCTGCAGAGTCTTGTGAGCAAAAGTTCTATTATGTGAGCTACTAGCATTAAAGTTGTGAGCTACTGAATAAATCATTGTGCTTTGGGGCCATTTTTCCTGAACTAAGACAAAAATGTGTGAGCTGGGGGCTAAAAATCTGTGAACTAGCTCACGCTAACTCAGCTTTGAGGGAACATTGCCCCCCACCCCCCAATTTCTGCATGCCTGGAGCTGATTTTCAGTTTTGTAAATGTGACCTAAATTTATATTTAAAATGCTGAAGAGTGGCTTGGTTGTTTGGATGGAAGAACAACAAACTCTTCAGTTGCCTAGATGAAAATGTTGCATATGTTTAACATACTACATGTATTGGTACCATCACATTGTGTGTCTTCATACCTTCATCACATGTGACTCATAACATGATGATCCTGCTCCACATGAAAATCAGTCACTATGGGACTAGGTGTTGCTGGCATCCCCATGGGCTATAGTCATATGTGTCCTTCAGTAATATGTTTTGGGAGGCAGGCTTTAAAAAGTAGCTAGCAGTATAATAAATCATTTGCAGTTAGCAGAAAACTTTTGGGAGGAAAATTTTTGGAAGATAGAAGATTTGCGTTTCATGGATTTCTCTGATCTCTAGCCAAGGATGTTTAATCACTCACCAGATCAGCTTGCAGCCTCCCCGCAATTCATGATCACTGGAGTCAATTTTTGAATGTTTCCCATTATTTGGAAGACGGCTGTGTATGTGTGATTACATATTACTTTACTGCAACTCTCTCTTCTTCCCCTCACAATCACTGTTTCCTGTTACTGCTTCTGAGAATTTAAAAAAACAAATTGTTCAAAGTAAAAAAAAATCATATTTTGAGATCAAACATACTTGCTAGTGAAGTGGTTTCTTTTTGTCCCTTATGGCAACTTGACAACTTGGTGTTCATCAATAAACTCATAAATACACATTCCTGGGAATTGTTTTTTTCATGCCCCTCCCAAGCATCTGCAAATTATTGTTTTCAAATGTTTTGTTGGCCAAATTGCCCTCAAATGAGGTAGGAGAATTAGTTAGGTGGGCAAAAGATGGCTAACTTAAGCGGGGTCTAAACCTGTGTATACAGGAGGCAGTCTCCCATGAGTTCCCTTTTAATAATGAGGATACCTTTGGTGAACTATAGTTGGTTTTTATTGGAAAAACTAGTCAAACATACAAGAAAATAAAATCACTCCTCAATCATACAGTTTCTAAGAAAATAGAGATGAAGGTTTGATAGAGAAACAAAAAGGGAAAACACAGACAATGGTAATACTGTACCTATCGTAGTCTTCAGAAGGACAACTCCAATAGCGATGATGAAATAGGGAAAGGGGAGCAAGAAACAACCAACATATCTTACTACAATGGACTCAAAACTGATCAGTGTTGGGGGATTTCTATTGTACCCCAACAATATAAAACACCAAAATCAAAACCTGCAGAAACTAAAACAACCTGCAGTTATCAGAAGGCTAAGATATACTCACTAACCAGTTTTAAGACCTCGTAGATAAACTTTCTTAGGCTCCATGTTTAGAAAAGTAGTTATCAGTTTATTAGATTCCAAGTTTCTCTTTGTACAGAAGGCTTCAAATATATGGACAGAAAGGCAGAACAGAAAACAGTTTACACAGTTAGAGCATAAAGCATAAAATACAATAAAGTAGAGAGCATACTGAAAAATCTAAGTCCCAACAGGACTTAGCCCTATTAGTCTACATTTTCCCATTTAAAATCCAAGTCCCAAATCCCATTCTATCAGGGATATGTGTCAAGCATCGATATTTCTCAATAATCAAGCTTTTGTTCTTTAATCAAAAGTTGCTTTATTGTTAAAACTGCATAGCTTGCTGAAAACGGACTCCTTGGAAGTAATGACATACATAGCATTGCATAGTAACTTATAGGCATGCTTCAAAGGGGATCGTTACAGATAAATTCAAAAGGATAACATAAAGATGCAAATTGAGTTGAGGGTTCAAAGGCTACTCACTAATATCTCTTTATGACTAAGGAATGTCAGCTAATAAAAACATCTCCCTTTCTCACACCTTCTCTGGGAACCGATAAGACCTGGCTGTGTGAATCTGGGGGAGAGGCACTCTACACCGTTAGTACAAGGTCACATCCTGGGTCCAGATGGATTTATTATGCACTCTTTCGTTAGAAGAAGAAAACGGGGGGGGGGGGAGCATGAAGAGTGTTCTGTTTTGTGTCTGGCTTGTGTCAAGCATGGTAAAATTCCAAGGATAATTAATGGTTTGATGGTCCTCCATAAAGCTGGCCTGTGAAGTATCATGGAGGACCAAAGTAGTTTGACTCTGTTATTCTTACCCATCCCCCTTTCCTGCTTATTGCTGTGAAGCAGAGTAGAAAGAAACAAAACTAACAAGATAAAGAATACTCAACACCTTCCCATACATTCCTGGTTGGAAGTGTGAAAACATCTGGAGGAAAGCAAGAACAAGATACTGATAACGTTGTGAGAATTTATGATAGTTTATGTGTTAGAAAGCATTCCTAGCCCCCACCTTTGGGAACCCTTTGAAGTGTGCCTTAAAAGAACTGTATCTATGTATTATCTGTATCACTTTCAAGAACCTGTCCTAAGAAAGCGTATCAGTCCATCAATAAACGTAGGTGCTTGTTATTTCCTTTAAAGCCCTATATAGCCGAGGACCTGCCTACTTTAGGGACTGTCTTTTCTATATACTCCCCAGAGGGTGCTTTGATCCAGTTCACAAAATCTGGTAATCCCCGGTCTGAAGGAGGCCAAACTGAAGGTCACCAGGGAAAGGGCCTTTTCGATCGCTGGCCCCCACTGGTGGAACCAACTCCCAGAGGAAATGCGGGCCTTGCAGAATCTTTGTCATTTCTGCAGGGCTTGCAAAACTATCCTCTTCCAGCTAGCCTTTAATTGATACGGAGCCTACATCATAGATGGAATACAGTTGCACTGTAAAATCTAACAAGATAATATCTAGATCTGAGCACTAAATGATGTTGTTTTAATTTCTAAATGTATAATTTTATAGAATGTACTATTTTATAATATGTATTGTTTTTATTCTGTGAGGTTTTATGCTGTGAGCTGCCCTGAGCCTGCTTCGGCAGGGATGGCAGGATACAAATCAAATCAAATAAAAGAGGCAGTCTAGCTACACTCTGGTCCAGATCAGCAGTGTGAGCCAAAAAATCCACAGCTTATATAGGCTCCAGTGACCTCATACACACATCTACTTGCGTCACTCAGCTGTAAACATTTTTACAGCCAGTATCAACAATCAGAGCTAACCAAAACAATCATGGTCGAAAGCATTCCTAGTTTACTTCAACCTCTCACCAACTTAGCAGCCATCTTGCTTCCTCTTCTCCATAGAAGAGGCAGATTGAACCTTCACCTAATTACTCCATCTGGCCCTCTATAGAGGCTCCATGATGCTGAAAGACTGAGACCCCCAGTGGCCAAATTCTATAACTGCATCCAAGATCAACAGCTTAGAGCTGCTGAGAGCAATTATTGCTGTTTAGAGAAATAAGAATGCTTAATATTGCTGAAAAGCTTAGGACTCTTGTTGCCAATTTCATAAAGAGTATGTTTAAGAGTATGTTTAAGACCATAAAGAATATGGTTAGGATCATAAAGAGGGCCAACCCCAAACAAATTCCACCACAATCAGGTTTAGGGGGTGGCTAAACATCAGGTATAGGTATATTGCAAGAGACACACCTAACTGGTCAAAACACAGCCTTATATGGCCAAATTCATATCCCCAGACAATGATATCAGGTAACCCGTGACATAGCTGTCAGATGACCTGTGACATAGCTGCCTGTGACCCATGACATCACAGAAGGGGAAACTCCCAGGAAGTTTGGAAAAAGGATTGTGGATGTTGATGGGTTTACTTACTATAAACCCTACTTAAACAAAGGAACATGATGGGATAATATGGGGCCAAACTGCTACCTATCGTGACACCAAACCTAAACACAATGGGGATGATCTCCATGGCTGGAATTGGAATTTGCAAAACAATCCTTTTGGCTGTAGTTGTATTGTGTAAACAACTGCCTTGGCTGTCTGGCAGGAGAAGTCTTTTGTCTAGGTGTGAAGAAATATTAGCAAGCCTATTGCTAACCATTGGCTTCTCCATTTGCATCTCCATGGCATGTCCGGACTACATGGGGCTCCCAACTTGCTCTCGTGGCATTAAGCAGAACTTGAAGTTGTTGTTTTAGAGAGACTGCTTCTTGGCACTGTTTTCCATGGTCAGGAATGCAATTAGGATTTGAAGCTGGGCAGCTCTTGAGACAAGCACGAGCTGGAGTCCTTTCAGGCAAGGGAAGCACAACTGGTTAAATCCAGACATGGAGTCCTTGTAGCCTGGTTGGAAAGCTTGTTGCTTGGGATCATACCAAGTAAAATGTCCATACTGGGTTAGTACTCAGTTCCAAATACTTTATGTTGTCAATTAAATGTCCATTGCAGCAGTTTTGCTTGTGCTTACACAATATGAATCCATAATGTAAGTCTACAACGATGAGAGTCCTGTATTTCTAACAATGGGCCAGAGTAAACACAGTCCATAAATGGTGGAAAAGGGAATCCAGGACTTACAGTTTAGGCTAATAAAAACATCCCTTGACCTTTTTTTACCATGATATTGCTGCCTCAGAACGCCCTAATGAAACAACAACAAATTTTTATTTAACAGAAAATAAAGTATTTAACAGGGTAAGGATTTTGTGTGGTTATGTTTCAGTATGTAAGGTGAACTGTTTCTCAACTTCTCAATCTTTCCCCAAAGAGAGCAACCACTTCATAGCTGAGCCTCAGTTAGTGTAAATAAACCCTGAGGGGAGATTTGATTTCCCTTTTCTCTCCATCCAGTTTTCACTGGAACCTATTTCCATAACAGACAAGATAATCTCCAGGTCCAAGGTTGTACTTTTAACATACAGAGCTCTTGTCCACATAACCTATACACATATGTTAGTAAAGATGGGCTCTTATCATAATGCTTATCTCATTAAAACAAGCTTTCTTCCCTACGTCAATCCCCAGATCCTAATTTAAACCTCAAATGTTTGGTTAACCTGCTGCTCTTGCCCAGAAGCACAATTCCCTGTCTGATGAGAAAAAAAAATTAGACCCCTTTCTTAAGCTGAGGCCAGCTCATCCCCTCCCATCCAGTGGAGTTCCATGAGCTCTGATTGGATGCTCTGGGCTGGGCCATGTGTGCCATAAACTTTAATGCCAGGTACTGGAGATATTTTACCACTGACCATAGCCACAACCCTCCTCAGCATCTCACTAAGCACCCTTTGCTCAATATGCAGAAGATGTTTTGCACAGCACATTGCCTGACAATCATGGTGCAACAACTAGAGACTTAAAGGCTAACACATTTCAGAAGCTTTTGATGAGCTGGAGCATAAAGTGCTGCATTCCACTGCAATAGGTATGACAGCCAGACAGGTGGCCAGATGGCATCAACTAAGGGAATCCAACAAGCCTTGCTATGGACAACAGGCTTTGGAGAGGGGAAGGGGTTGAGGTAGCCACACAATCCCATAGCTCCCTCTGTCAAAGTTCCAAATTCAGCAGCAAACTTGAACCACAAGGGAAACTGCAATGCTCCCCAGCACCACAAGCATTCAAGCGCTGTCACTCTCCAAAGATGCCAGCTCCACTTTAATTGCCTTTTGCAGACTTTTATTTATTTATATCCTGCCCTCCCCTGATGGGCTCAGGGCAGCTAACAATAAATAAAAACAACATAAAATATTAAAACAAATATACAATAAAATCATTTCCATTATATAGTCATTAAAAGTCCAAGATGCATGTTGATGGTCTAATTATTCTGATGTTTCTTGTTTCAGTTATATTTGTTCAGTGAGATTGTCAGTGCTCCACTCAAAATATTAGTCCCCATGAGCAAGCACACAGACACACATCCAGTTCCTGCCTCTGTGGTGTGCAAACCTTGTGTGTTTTTTCTGAATGCCTCCTTCTGTTCCCGACCTTCACCTCATCCCCTGCCCCCCCTTCCATTCAGACTTACACGAGGGAGCTCTTATGTGCAGGGAACCCAGGGAGTATGAATGAGTTTCAGCTTCACTTCTTATTTAGACTGCCCCCTCCCCCAATGCTGCCAAGGGAAAGAGACGGGAGAGAAGCTGCACACATTTGGTCAGCAGGTTAGCAGGTTCTGGCTCACTCAACTCAGCAGGCCTCCTCAGCTTCCAACCCTCAGAGTTCTGCACATGTTTTGTCCTTTACATAAGTGCTAGATTTCTCTCTTGCTTGGGCTGCTTTGCACAGCATGCCTGGCCCAGCCTTTCACATACTTATATAATAAGTGAGCACGTTTGGTGAGCTGGCCAGCAGCTTTCCACAGATGCCTGAGTCTGCAGGCACTTTCTCTAGGCTGCCTGCAAGTGGAAAGCCACTTGGCTGGGTTCATGTAGATGGAACCAAAGAACTGTCTGCAGAATTGTCTGCAGCACATGAACAGTAATGAGTGATCTTATCTTTCCAGCTGCCTAGGTGGCAGACACTGGAATAATTAAAGGGACCATGGTCCACACAGAACAATACTAAGCATACAACCTTACCATAAAATGTGCTGCAAACAGCTATATGTATTAATACTGCTTACAAAAACATAATAAGCACTTCAATAAAGTTATATGAACATTCAATATATTTGTATGTTTTTAAAAATATTTTATCAAAAATCCATATTTTTCCAAAAATTCACCATGTATCACTGGCACATAAGTGATGCTACAAACAGATACAGATTGGAAACTGTACATCCTTCCCCTAAATATCTGGTCCCAGCCCAGTACCTCAGCCAAGGGTAGCAGGCAGGCCCCAAGGGGACTGGCTGCACAGAGCTCAGGGCCAAACGGGCCCTCCTTGCCCCTTATGTTTGCCAGCTCTGGTTTGGGCAATCCCTGGAGACCTGGGGCAAGACCCTGGGGAGGGTCCACATTTGGGGAAAGGATGCACCTCAGCAGGTGGTTTAATACCGTAATATAGGCCCTCGTGGTACACATTCAGACTGGTTTTATCCCAGTTGCTCACGGGCTAGACAAGAGCCTTGCCCCAAGGCATATATTTGACATATTTGCCATAGAGGATGCAACTGTCTTTGGGTTCGTCTACATCTGTCTGCAGAATCTATCCCCAGGTTAAATGCATGGTTCCTAGATTGCAATTGCTGGTTGAAAAATTGAACATATTTAAATGGTGTTGGTAGGAGTGGAAGCTGTGCTCTCATCATCAGGAAACTAACAATAACATTATAGTTGTGTCAGAAACACCATTTCTAGAACAATTTGCTATTGTGGCTTTGATGATTTCTTCAGACACAGCAAGTAGACTGACAAATTGATTTTCAAGTGAAAGGTCATTGAGAAGAATTGAGGATAAAAGCATCTGGAGTTATAATTTAAAAATATGCATTAGTTTAATGTTCAACGAGGTTTGTTGTGTAGGTGTTATTCTATAATTTGGCAGCTTCTTTCACCTCCAATTGGGAATGAAGAAAATAAAAATTCTTGGTGGTTTGTTTGGATTTATTACAGAGGGACAGAGGGACAGGGGGAAGCAGATCAATTGCAGAGTTTTGGCAAGTTCAGCACAAAAAAATGATGTGCTGGAATTGTTTCATAATGTTGGTGACCCCAAGACTGAACTGTAGAAGGAAAAATAATAGGTCTCTGTTGAATAAGAACACACATATGCTTGAGTCAGTTATGTACAGAGATATGTAAAAACTCAATATATGTTTATTGAGCTTGAAGTCTCAGGCTCAGAGCCTGGCATCCTTCTCTCATCCTGCCATAGGAGAATCAAGAAGTAATGCTTCCATGACAGAGTGGGAATTCAAACCTCTTGGCTTGGGTTTGCCTTATTTTTGTTGATATCTTTGATTTAACACCATTTTCATACCACTTATAACGTATATGCCATTATATAAATTTGTACCATTTTACTCTGTTTAAACTTTATATACCATTTATCTTCAACTAATGCAAAAGTAACATAGCAAATACATTAATTTTAATGGAAAAAATTCAACATGCAGAAAGGAAAGTAGTGAGAAAAAAGCAGTGGATCTTAGATATTACCAAACTTTTTGAGGAAATAAGCTTTCATGAGTCAAAATTCACTATCAAATACAAATAAGAATGAAGGACCATCAGTTCTAATATCCAGATCAAAAGGTGGGAAGGGGATTACTCAATGCAGAACATAATCTGCTTGACTGGAGCAAGGAGATACACACAGAGGTAGTCAGTGCAGAATATTAGCATTGATAATGAGATAAGAATCCTCTATCCCAGTTCAGCCCCAGGGCATCCTGAATTGGTTAATGAACTTTAGCATAGTCTCAACGCTCTCTGTTTAGAGCTGAATACTGATATAGGGTTCTTATTTCATTACAGATGGTTTTTTGTTTTCTGCAAAAATAAATAAATAAACCAGTCAGCCTGTTGCTTCACTGGGGGCACCTGCTTGACATAGTATCTATGAGATATTTGCTTCCAGAACAGAAAAATTACAGTGTTTATGTGATTTCTATTGTCATTGCCAATAACAGCTGTAACATAATGACATAAAATTGTATGTATGTATGGGTTTATTTCAATGGGGACCCAAAGTGGCTTTCATCACTCTCCTCCATTTAACCTTCACAACAGCCCTGTGAGGTAGGTTAGGCCGAGAGCATGTGACTGGCCCAAGGTCACCCAGCAAGCTTCCCTGGCATGAGTGGGGATTTGAACCCAGGTTTTCCAGATCCTAGCCTGACACTCTAACCCAGGAGTGGCCAAAGTTGCTTAACGTAAGAGCCACATAGAATAAACATGTGATATTTGAGAGCTGCAAGACATGAACATCGAAGGAAGGAAGGAAGGAAGAGATGGGGAGAGGGAGAGGTGGAAAGCAACTTTAACTTTAAATGCATTCTCCAAGCTGCCAACTGGATTTAAAGAGAAAAATGCCTTCTCCAAGGTGGCTGATGGGGCAGTGGGGGCTTTGAGAGCCACACTATATGTGTGAAAGAGCCACATGTGGCTCCTGAGCCACAGTTTGGCCACCTCTGCTCTAACCAGTATATCACACTTAGACTGGACTTCCTAATCTGATCAAACATGTAGGTGTGGCGGGGGGAGGTATTTGTGAATTTCCTGCATTGTGCAGGGACCTGGACTAGATGACCCTAGAGGATCCTTCCAATTCTATGATTCTTTGTAATAAGAAAGCACCAAAAGAAAAAGGAAATTAAACAATTGCCAATCTAATAACAACTTATAGGTGACTGAATCACAGGAACGTTCAGCTAGGGTAGACTTTTGAAAAGATTTGGGTTGATTCGGCTAAAGCATTTCCCAGTAATGTCAAAGGCATAACCCACCGATATGTGGAATAGTATGGAAGAAGCAATGTCTCACACAAATGATTTTATTACTGTAGAAGTGGGTCTAGTCTTTTTACTGTGTATGGAACATTTCTGTTGATTAGTACAAAACCATTTGCCCCCACAGATGGAAGGAAGAGATGGACACAAGGGCTTGGGTAACTAAGGGCCACTTTCTTTATTATTAAATTAACAACAAGGGCTATAAACATAACAGGCAGCACGGCAGGGCCAGGTGACGAAATACCCTTCCCCTGCCGCATGACAGGCGAGCCACTCTGCCCCTAGGTATAGCCAAAATGCATGGCTTGTACCCGGCTAGCCTAGCAAACGTTATGCCCTGGAGTTCCAGCCCCCATCCGCACGGCTGAAGGGCAGATCAATCCATGCAAACCTGAGGCAGTCCGCGTCATCACTCAACTAGTCTGCACGGGCCAGGAATGATTTAGCAAGACCCCATGCCCCAAAACTGGAGTGCTATTGGTGCTCACCAAGCTGCATAACAGAAGTTAGGCAAAAAACCCAGCCACCGCGAGGCCAAGTCTCTGCTTAGGCAGCTGTGCCCACTAAACGCCTAGCACTTCCCGAAGTCTAAGTTTTAAGTCATCCAAAAAAAGCATTGTTTCCTTTACTGGAAAGATGGACGCCATCAATCCTGTCTAAATCTGTGCAATCAGAACGGATCCCAAGATGAGGGAGAAAGTGGCCCAAGCCCCCCTCAAGGGCTTCTTTAATCTCTAAATTGGCTTTGTGGCGAGCTCTCTCAATCGTCCGTGGATCCCATGTCCCATGCCATACCTGGCGCGGGATCATAGCCGACCACACAATCATAACCTGAGGCCGACTCCTAATGACTCGAAAGCCATCCTTGGCCTGCAGCACAAGAGCTTTACCCTTGAGCAAGCCTAGATTGTTTCCTCCTCACAATACAAGAACTCGTGGGCATTCGATGAAATTGCTGAGCAGACAGGTTAAAACGGATAAAAGGAAGTACTTCTTCACCCAAAAGGTGATTAACATGTGGAATTCACAGGAGGTGGTGGCAGCCACAAGCATAGCCACCTTCAAGAGGGGTTTAGATAAAAATATGGAGCAGAGGTCCATCAGTGGCTATTAGCCACAATGTGTGTGTGTGTGTATATATATATATAAATTTTGCCACTGTGTGACACAGAGTGTTGGACTGGATGGGCCATTGGCCTGATCTAACATGGCTTCTCTTATGTTCTTATATGTTCTTAAATGTATCACCACAACATATGGTGGCAAAACATGAACGTTTTCAAAAAGCAAGGGCAACAGGCCTGACCAATGGAAACCCTGCCATCCACACCACTCTATGATAGCCCACTTGCTAAGCCCCAGCTGTGACCCAGCCGAAGTCCTCCTGGAACTATGGGCAGCCCAGAACACGAAGCTGTGCCCGCATATGAAGATGCATCGTCTCTCCCCATGGACAACAGCACCTGAGAAAAGAAGAAAACAGTGAATAACCACACCCTCAATAACCTGATGCCAGTTACTGCAGCGCCAGAGGGCGGACATAGCCTTTTTAGGCCGAGGAACGCCACCTACCAAGCTGCTGAATGGACGGTGGGGAGTACCCCAGAGCCACCACCGTAGAAGCTGCCCCTATGTGGAAAGAATGAGTGCCAAACTTAACCCCCGCCAGGCCAAGCCTGGCAAGAGCTTTGACAGTCAGAGACCAAAACTGATGCTTCGTCAGGGAACTACCGTCCCTATGCTGGAACAACAGACCAGCCCCAAAACCGCAGGCAGCTAAACAGCACATTAAAGCCGCTACAGGACACAGTTCCCCCCCAGAACAGGTGCCCAAACTAATAGTGTTCCCCCGCTGCAACTGGTCAGTCTTAGAACAACGCACTGTGATATATGCCACTCCATTAGCAATGTGAATGTCTTGAGCCAATAAGGCACTGCCAGAAACATCCCCTCTGGACTGAGCTACCAGCTCACTCACCTGTAAAGCCCCCCCCCCAAAAGCCACCAGGGAGGCAGCATGAAAGAGTACTCTGACCAACACACCTGGCCACAGACTGACCGTAAACCCCTAAGAATTACGGGTGAAATCGGCTGCCTTGCATCCGACCTAACCCCGGCCTCTTGGCCCACCCTTCAAGCATCTTCCGAATGCGGAAATCACTAGTTAGTTCCTGTAACCCCATGGTTTTACTGGCAAAAACCAAAGCAGACAACTGGCCCCGAATAGATCGAGCTGTCAGGCCCCTGCGCTGCAATGATACGCAATAGTGGAGTAAATGCTCCACTGGAAGAGGCCATTCCATGCTGTAACCTATAGTGCTCCTAAACTTCTCCAACTGGCTCACTGCCCCTGTGTATGATTTTCTAGTGCTAGGAGCAATAGCGATACTTATCGCTCTGCCGGCCTCGACCCGCCAATCGTCCAAATCTCCAGGGGCATTCTTGTAGGAAGAAGATCTGTGTCTGGGGCGAGCTGACAAAACCTCTGCATCTGTTTGCGAGAGAGAGTGTCAGCCACCCCATTATCCACCCCAGGCACATGCCTGGTAAAAAATAAAATATTTCGCCACAGGCATTGCAGTGTGAAAGCCCGAACTAACCTCATAACCCTGGGTGATTTAGAAGTGAGGGTATTGATGACATGCACCACAGATAAAATGTCACACCAAAAGTGGACTGTGTGGTCCATCAACTCATTTCCCCACAACCAAATGGCAAACAAGATTGGGAAGAACTCTAAGAAGGTCAAGTCCCTGGTCCACCTGGCATCTACCCATTCCATAGGCTAGTCCTCCATGCACGAGTGTCCGCAAAAATAGACACCAAATCCCAAGGACCCTGCAGCATCGGATGCAATTTGAAGCTCGGCTTCCAACCTCAAATCCTCCCTCCAAAAGGAGACACCATTAAATGAGGTCAAAAACTCCTGCCACAAGAAGAGGTCCTCCCGTATGCATCCGGAAATCCTAATTCTGTGATGCGGCTGATGTAGACCAGCCATTACATCACACAGCCTCCTCAAGAAAGGACGACCAGGAGTGACCACCTTACAAGCAAAGTTTAGGTGTCCCACTAACTGCCGCAACTCCTTCAAGGTTGCCTTCTGTCATGGGTGCTCGGGACCCTGCAGAAGAAGCTGAGCCTGCAGAAGAAACTGTGCCCCTGCCACCTGCACCAGTGCCCCTGCCTCCTACTGGAGAAGATCCAAGCCCCCCTGCCTCGCCCTCTCGGGTGGCTCGTGTGCGTGACCGCCTTCGTCAGGACCTCAGGGATTGGAGGAGGGCGGCACGCTCACGAGCAAGATGCTCCCTGAGCCCTGAGTTCTAAAAGGATCCTGGCCCCTCTAGGAGTGAGGATGCTTGAGTCTCAGCAGGATCCTGGCCGCCCTCTGAGTCAGCAATTACTCCAAATGGGCAACAGACAGCAGAGGGCTATATAGCTGTGGGCTTTGGGAGAAGGCTTTGTGGAAGCAACTAGTCACTTACCTGACGTTCTAGCATCCACTTCGGCTTCTGACTTTGGCTTCTGGACCCCTTGACGTTGGCTTTGACTTCTGGACCCCCTGACTTCGGCTTCTGAACCTCTGACCTGCGATACCTGGACTGTGTTTTGGTTTTGGCGCTTTGAACCCTCTTTGCTCACCAGCTACAGACCTTGGACTGCCCCTAGACTTTGCCTGGTCTGGCCCCAGCTCGTGACACCTTCTGCCGCAACAAAAACTGGGCAACCAGCCCCTGGAGCCTCAAATTTTTTCCCCTGGGAGGTGAGAGGTTTGCTGCAAGGAATCTAGTTCAACACCTAAGAATATCAATTGCTGGGTAGGGCCCTCTGTCTTCTCATGGGCTAGGGGGACGCCCAACTCATCAGACTGCATTGTAAAGGCCGCCAGCAAATGGGCACACTGGCCGGAGCCCAAGGGGCTGGCAAACAAAAAGTCATCAAGATAATGCACCACATTGCTTAAACCAGCCCTACAGCGCACACCCCATTCTAAAAAAGAGCTAAAGTGCTCGAACGCAGCACAAGAAACAGAGTACTTCATGGGCAAGGCCCTATCCATATAAAACTGCCCATCAAATTGGAAACCCAGCAATTCAAAATCCAAAGGATGAGCAGGGAGAAGGCGAAAGGCAGACTTTATATCGCATTTCGCCAACTCAGCACCCACCCCACAGCGCCTCACCGCTGCATCAAAAGATGTGTACCGCATGGTACACAATACCTCGGGTATGGCATTGTTCACCAACTCCCCATGAGGGTAAGATAAATGGTGGATCAAACTAAACTCCCTTGGGGTCTTTTTAGACACAATGCCCAAAGAAGAGACTCACAGAGAACTCACAGGAGGTGCAGGAAATGGGCCAATCACCCTGCCCTCAGCCAATTCTTTCCTTATTTTTTGTCAAACTATATGCTCCATACCTGTAACTGACTTCAGGTTATTGGCCATAAATGGCCTTCTGGGTCCCTGACAAGGAATTCTGAAACCGAACTTAAAACCATTGAACAAGTAAACTCTATCCTCAACCTTAGGATAATTATGGAGCCAGGCTTCAAGCACTGTCACAATTATTGGGCTGGGGCCTTTTCCCAAAAGGCTTATTTGTCCCACCAGAGCCCTGCCTGCGCAGCCCCCTCCTGGGTTTACCCCGGGAACAATTTGTAAAGGAGTGAGACCCTCCGCACAGATGGCACTCATGCTTAAATGGGCAGTTTTTCCTTCCACACACCCCCTGCGACCCAAACTCCCAGCAGAGCAAGCGGGGTTGAACTGCCTGCCCTGCATTACCGTGGGAACCAGAAGCAGCGGCTGTGCATTGCACAACATGGCCGCTGTCTGACCTATCTCCGAGATTAGGTCTCGCTGGAGACATAACCTGCAGCCACAACTGTGGCTGAATTTGATCCCATTGAAGGGATGGGTTCAAGACTGCCTTCATCCTGAATTCCTCGTCGTACTGAAGCCAGGCAGGGCCACTAAAGCTGTTGTAGCTCTTGTATATGATATCAAAATACTGGAAAAGGGAAGTGGCCCTCCATGGATGAGACCTGGCAATTATTCCGGCATAAATAATGAAAACAGGCACCCAATTTGCCCAGGTTTGATTTTCTCCTTTTCCTTATCATCAAGGTCCTCCTTATCCTTTTTCTCAAGCTCCCTGTAGAGCAGAGAAAAAAGGTCCACAAATTCACCCTTTCATATTTTATCCTTGGTGGCTGGCAACAAGTGATCCCCTAAGGGAAGAGCCAGATCACCAAAAGGTAAAGCCTTAGCAGGCACCAAAGAGTAAGATGGGCCCCAGGGATAAGGGCAACCCCAGCCACCGCAAGGGGCCAAGGATAGTCCCAGAAACTGGCCAGGCAGGCCACCCCAAGACACTAGAGGGTTAGCCGAATTAAAACCCCAAGCCCAAGGCTGAGGATTAGTAAACACTGCAGACTGGCTATTGGCCACAGGCCCAAATGTATCTGACTTCCCCCACCGCCCCCAGGGCCAAGCTACATTAATGCGTTGTACAGATTCGCCCCTACCAAACTGCACACCTTGCTGGGCGTCCACTAGGGGTGTGCATTTGGTGCGGCCGAACCGAATCAACCACCGAATCACTCCTGATTCGGCTGTAAACAGAATCGCATACAGCCGATTCCAATTGGGGCCCATTATGCGGGAGCCGAGTATAGCTCCCCGTATACTTCCGTATAAATATTCGGACGTATACGGAAGTCAATGCAAAAGGCGGGAAAGGGGCTTCTGCAGCCTCAGGGGAGCTGTTTGCCTCCTTTCCCACCTCTCCCATAGCCTCCCTGGGATCAGGGAGGGGGGGAGGGGGAAGAGGAGCCCCAGCAGCCAATCCAAAGCATGCATTTGCAAAATGCATTGCAAATGCATGCTTTGAAGGGCTTTTGTGTAGCTGATCCTCCAGCCGTCAGCAACAATGTTGTTCTTTTGTCTGTGTGTGAGCGAAATTGTGCTGTGCTGGCCCTTGGCCTCAGGCAGCTGCTGCTGCTCAGCCTTATCAGACTTGCTTGGAGTAAGAGAAGCCGTCTAAAAGGTAAGACAGGCTTGGGGTTCTTGTTTTTATTTTAGTTGGTAAAAGGACTTTTTAAGACTCAGAGTCCCTTTACTTGTCCAGATCTGGGTGGTGGGTACTAGCTTATTTGGGGTTAGGGGGTTCTGCTGGGGTGGGGGTTTTTTTTGCCAATTTGCCCATATCTTACTTTAGTGAGAGAACTTTTAAAAGTGCAGTGTCCTTTTACTTTTCCTGATTTGGGTGGCTTGGATTTCTCGGGGTTAGGGTGAAGGGTTTTTTTTGGGGGGGGGAGGGGTTGGTAAAGTTCCTGTATTGTTAAAAGTTAAGTTTTTTACTGTTTTAAAAGGATTCTGTGTTTGATTTGTTGCTGCTGTGTTGTGCTGCTGTTCCTTTTCTCTTCTGGTTCTTGGGGGGGGGGGTGCTGTTTGGCCTAATTTTCATTGTTTAAAAGGCCACTTTTTTAACAGTTGAGTTTCTTGGCCTTCTCCTGTTGTCCCTTTTCCTGGTTCTGTTTTTTTTTGGGGGGGGGGGGGAGCTGGCACCTGGGTGAGAGATCCAGAACCAGCAGGCTTGTGCTTGGCCAGCTCTCCCCATGTTGTTTGGGGCAGGGCTGGAGAGCTGGCATCTGTAGATTGTGTGTTCTGTGGCAGGGAAGCTGGCACCTGGGTGAGAGACCCAGAACCAGCAGGCTTGTTGTGCTTGGCCAGCTCTCCCTGTGTTGTTTGGGGCAGGGCTGGAGAGCTGGCATCTGGGTTTGCTGCAGCCAGGTCTGCAGAGCAGACCTTGAGCAGATTGTGTTTTGTGTGGCAGTGACGTTGGCAACTGGGTTTATATTGGTTCCAGGCCTGCAGGGTTCATAGAGTAGAGAGAGGGATGTAGTGCATATGGGTCCTATAGAGATTATCTGGTGTGAACTTAGGTTTGACTTTGGTGCCCCAGGAATTGGACCCCCTGGTCCCATTTTTTTTTTTTGGCCTTGTGAGTTTTGTGTGGGACAGTGCCCTGAAGCTGCACAGCAGTTTGGGGGACTCTCCTCAAAACCTCCTGATCCCCAGAGCCACTTTTTCCACGACAATTACAGTGAGGAAGTGGCTCTAATTGGTTTTTTCTCACCATTGGGAGCAGTGTTCCTTTTGGGGTGCCCACAGATTGGTGCAGTCTTTTTAGGCCAGGGGGGTTTAATGCTGGGGAGTCCCCTGAAGCTGCCCTGCAGTTTTGGGGCCTCTCCCTCAAACTCCCCTCTGGCCAGAGCCACTTTCCCCACAGCAATTATAGTGGAGGAAGTGGCTAATTGGGCTTTCCCCATCATTGTTGGCAATGGGCCTTTTGGGAAGCCCAAAGACAGGGACCCCTGGCCCAATCTTTTTGGGACTTGAAGCTTTTGTAGGGGAGAGTCCCCTGTGGGTTCCCTGCAGTTTTAGGGGCTCTTCCTCAACCCCCCTGCCCCCCAGTAGCCTCTAATTATGCCCTATGTTGCCATTGATTTCAATGGCCCATAGGGTATAATGGTGGAATAGGGGCACCCTCTTTGGGTGCCCCTGGAATGGGACCCCCTAGCCCAATCATTTTGGGACTTGTGGAGTTTGTAGGGGAGAGTCCCCTGCAGGTCTCCTGCAAATTTGGGGGCTCTCCCTCAAACCCCCTCCCTTCCAGGTGGCTTCAAATATACCCTATTTGCCATTGATTTCAATGGCCCATAGGGTATAATGGGGCCGTATATTCAGAAATAGCTGCGCATCTACCATATATGCGGCTATTCCGACTATGGAATTCAGAAATATACGGAATTCCGAATTTTTTCCCCTCGTATACTTCCGAATCCGTGTACTTCAGAAACTTTTTTTTTTTGCGCATCCCTAGCGTCCACCTCAGGAACTTCCACCAGGAGAGGTGACGCTCCATCCATCTCAACAGGGCCAGACCTGCTCTCAAGAGAAGACAAGCAGTTAAGAATCTCTTCTTGCAACCATTTCCTATCAGCAGCCTTGACAGCTTTGGATGAAAGGGCCTTCTTACCCCCAACCTCCGTGATATGGGGCTTGCCACTAGAACCCTCCAAAGCAGCCAACCTAGCTAATACAGACTGCTCAAAGGAGTCATCCTCATCCTCAGACAACATAGGCTGAGGTGCCGGACGTTTATAAGAAACTGGCCGGTGAGGCTGGGATTTTGGTTCAGGGCTCTTGCCCTTTGATTTTCCTTGCCCCTTAGGCATGACTAGCGAGCCCAATATCTAGCCTGCAAAAAACAGGGGGGGGGGGCTTTAAGCAGAGACTAACAAAAAATGGCCACCGCCCTGCCTAGCAACAGGGAAGTAATAAGCAGGGGAAATGGCCGCCGCCCTGCCCAGCAGCACAAAAATAATATGCAGGGAAAATGGCCACCGCCCCACCCAGCAACAGTGCAGACCACCCCAACAATCAGGATGGGGGGACTAAAGAGGGCCCCAAAGCTAGACCCGATATTCCCAGCTACAGAGGGGAAACAACCCCTGGGAAAAGGCACAGAAAAAATGCTGGCTGAGCTAAAGAACCCAGTCAGCAGCAAACCGCTGTGCCAAAAAGTGCTCCCGCTGCCTCCACGCAGCCGAAAACCAGGTGCTCTCCGTCCCTCAACACCCAAAAGTGGCTGCGTCCACCAGGAAACCACCACCACTGAGCTACAGGCCCCTCCTCTAAAGCTCAGCTGAGGGATTGCCGCTCTGCGGCACAAAACCAACGCACCAAATGGCCCCGTGACGGGTAGGACAGGAGGAGCTCGTCCAAGCTCTCCACTCCCTGAGCACGAGGTGAAGACTGGGAGGCAGAAGTGGAGACAGCCGTTAAGGCGAGCCTGCTCCGCTCTCACCTCCCATAATGCCCTGCCCACTCCTCCTTCTTATGAAGGTGCAAAACAGCCCCCGGAGACAAGGCTGTGCAGCCTGCCTCCGGTTGGGAGCCCCAATCAGTGAATACTGGTACAGGCAGTAAATATAACAAATTCATTTGTTTATGCTGTCCACTTCTCAGATCTACTGATATAAATTTATTCTGACGTATCTAGTAGATCAGGAACATACTGTATGGAAATGTATCCTTTCTCCCTTTATAACAAATTTTCTGCTTACCAAGGGCAATGGATCTGCTAGTGGTTTTCCCACAAACCCACTTAACAGCATCAAATATAAACCAAATGCTTTCGTATCCTTTTGCTTTTTCCCTTCCACTTTTCCCCATTTTTGTCTCTGAATTATTGTTATAATCCACATCTGCATTTTGCACTGTCACTGATTTGAGACCAGTGTATTTTTTTAAAAAAATATGCCAACAAACATCTGTAACTCGCAGTCCTATTGTATTACCGCCAACAAGCAAGCCATTGCAAATTCTTTCAGGTCTGTAACTTGCTTCACGTTAACACACTGTGTTTTTATAGCACTATTTCAAAATTTATGGCCCTTTTCCCTAAGGTGCTTGTTCCAGTTGCATCTTATATTTCATCAAATATGGTAAAGAAACCATGAGAATAAATTGATGCTCCATATGAACCTTTTTCTGTAAATGTATGATGCCAAATTGCTATAAAATGGTTTTCCTTTTTGAGCTCTATTGAACTGTTAGTGGGTTGATGAGGACAGAGTCTGTTGGGAATCATTTTGTCCATTTAAGGCATTCAAGCTTTTATGCTTCAATACAAAATGCCTGAGGGTGAGGATTTAAAATGGTTGAAGTGGAGAAATTTGCACTTCCTTAAGAAAACATGGAGCATTTCCTTCCATGTGTCAGTAATGAAAACAGAAAACACAAACTAATTCATCATGAAATGTTCATTTTATGGTTCCCTTTCTGGCCCTTTTCTCCCCCAGCCTGACTAGTCATATTTTCTCTTTTTCCTTGTCAGCTTTATGGCTTATAACGGTGATGGACGATCTTCCCTTCTATATATCATGTAAAAGAATTCAGTCTAGAAGTCTACTTGTGTTCACAGTTTGCTTTCTGCCACCCCACCAAGTCTCTTTCCAACACATGGAGGTAAGTATCATATAGGGACGTCAGCACAGCAAAGGATGATATTTTATTGCTTGGGATTAATTGGACACTGGTGTAAAATGAGGAAACTGTCATGCGTAAGAGTTAATGTGAATTAGTGATATATTGGGATCCATTAGCTAAAGCACATTCATTCCAAATATGAAGCTCTTCCTTTTCCTTCCCCCACCCCTTGTCTTCCATTCAAACATATTTTTTCCAAATGTGAATTACTCTCTGCTCTCCTTAGTCACTGCATAAACTTCAAGCGATCCATAGCATGGATTGCAATACAAAAACTCGTACTTCAGTTGGGCAACTTTGAGTTGGCATTCAAAAAGCCTCCAAAGGGTTGCCAATGACCATTCTCATTAATGATGAGAATGTGGCTTTCCTGGTTTGTTTGCTCTCGCAAATCAACACTCAGAAAAAGTGTAGAGTCAGAAGATCATGTTTTTCATCTTATCGTTACAACCACAATGTGATAGATGCAATCCAGCCCTCTGGGTCTATAACTAAAGGGCCTCTAATTTATGCATGAAATAAATTGAGCTGGTGTGTGTTAGGGTTGCCAGCAGTGTTCCCCCTAAACTGAGTTAGTGTGAGCTAGCTCACAGATTTTTAGCCTCCAGCTCACAGATTTTTGTCTTGGCTCAGGAAAAATGGCCCCAGATCAAGCTAATTTATGCAGTAGCTCACAATTTTAATGCTAGTAGTTCACAAAGTAGAATTTATGCTCACAAGACTCGGCAGCTTAGAGGAAACATTGGTTGTAGCAGTACCTTGACAAATGCTTGGAGATTTTGAGGATGATGTCTGGAGAAGGTGGAGTTTGGAAAGGATGTGACATCACTCCTGGGTGATATTCTAGGAATGTTCCTTGGAAAGGAAAGGAAAAGTCCCCTGTGCAAGCACCAGTCATTCCCGAATCTAGGGTGATGTTGCTTTCACAACGTTTTCATGGCAGACTTTTTACGGGGTGGTTTGCCATTGCCTTCCCCAGTCATCTACACTTTCCTCCCAGCAATCTGGGTATTCATTTTACTGACCTTGGAAGGATGGAAGGCTGAGTCAACCTCGAGCCGGCTACCTGAAAACCCAGCTTCCATCGGGGATCGAACTCAGGTCGTGAGCAGAGCTTAGGACTGCAGTACTGCAGCTTTAACACTCTGCTCCATGGGGCTCTTAGGAATGTTCCTAACCTTTATGTTAAAGACCATAAAGACATGGGGAAATTCTTAGAGCATCACTATGGTGGCCATTTTATGGACATTTTTCTCCTCCTTAATTTCTGAAGGGCAGGAGGCTGGGGCTTCATGCAGTAGTCTTCTCCCCTCAGGGAGATAAATTACAAGTTCTCTCTCTCTCTCTCTCTCTCTCTCTCTCTCTTTCTCTCTCTCTGGTGCTGCTAAAGATCTCTAAGGGGCTGGAACTTCTACTACACCATGGACATGACATGCCCTGAATTGTGTACCAGTCCATAAAAAGTCTCTACAACACACAGAAGGTTATCAACGTACCCAGACCAGTTTTCTTCAGTCTGAATTTTGAACGTTGAGACATATGTGTAAGCCAAATTGCCCTCAATGAGAGGTTGGGGAATTTAAAACATGGGCAACTATGGCTCACTTAAGCAGGATCAAAAAAACCTTTGTATACAGGATATGGTCTCCCTAGAATTTCCCTTTAAATAATGAGATTTTGAGTAAACGAAAAGATATTTATTAAGAAATCACACATACAGACAAAGTAAATAATTCATATGACAATCACACAGTTCCTAAGAAAATTAGAGATGAAATTGATAGAGGTAACATGAGAGTAACAGACAGGGAAATACAACCTGGTCCAGATGTGGTGAGGTCCAGTTACAACTTGAAGTTGTAGACATGCACTACAATGTGCCATGTCTGAGGGCCCCCTTTACTTAGAGTAAGGGGGAGGGGGCACCAATGACATGTTACATGTACTCAGACTGAAGAGAGAGAGCTTTGTCTCCTGTTATAATATTTTGGAAAGGAAGAGGATACAGTGAAGGGAGAAGAGAAGTATCCAAGTGTATCTAAGAGAAGGGATACAGTGATCATGGGAGATTTCAATTACTTGTACATCTGTTGGAAGTCCAACTCTGCTAAAAATGAAAAGTCAAATAGATTCCTGACTTGTCTTGCTGATAACTTCCTTTTCCAGAAAGTGAAGAAGGAAAAAAGGGGATCTGCTATCTTGGATTTGATTCTCACCAACAAGGAAGAATTGATTGAAGAAGTAGAAATAGTGGGCACCCTGGGCAGTAGTAATCATGTGATTTTGGAATTTACAGTCTTAGGGAAGGGGAAAGCTATACGTAGTCAGACTTATAGGTTGGACTTCAGAAAGGCAAACTTCGATAAACTTAGAACTATGCTGGATAAAATCCCATGGTCAGAAATACTTAGGAAGAAGGGGGTTCAGGAGGGGTAGGAATTTCTGAAAAACAAAATACTGAAAGCGCAATCACAGACAATTCCTATGAGAAGAAAAAATGGGAAAAGCCTAAAGAAGCCAAAGTGGCTCCATAAACAGCTCTCTAAAGACTTGAGAAATAAAAAAGCCTCCATTAGGAATTGGAAGGAGGCCCTTATAACCAAGGATGAATATAAACAAATCACCAGTGCTTGTAGAGAAAAAGTTAGGAAAGCTAAAGCTCAGTATGAGCTTAGGCTGGCCAAAGATGCTAAACAACAAAAAAGGGTTCTTTTCTTATGTTCAGGGTAAGAAAAAGAGCAAAGACATGGTAGGCCCATTGAGAGGGCAGGAAAGGGAAATTGTAACGGGTAATGAGGAGAGGGCGGAACTGCTCAATTTTTACTTTTCCTCAGTCTTCTCTTCTGAGGGACATGGTGCTCAACATGGCAAAAACAGAACATATAAGGGGGGTATGAAGTTCCAACCTTGGATCAGCATAGGGCTAGTACATAAACACCTAGTTTCTTTAAATGAAACTAAGTCTTCAGGGCCAGATGAACTCCATCCAAGGGTTCTTTTTACCCCCACAAAAGGTTTAATTAAACTTTGTTAGTCTTTCACAGGGTGCTGGGCAGGAGCTGCAGCCCCTCCTCCCCTTTCTTAGGTTTAAACAATTTTATTAGTAACATATGGTAATAAATTTCAATTTCTTACTTCATTAATAATTACTTTTTAAAAATCCATCCCATATATTACTTTCTACCCACCCCTCCCCCCCGTTACTTGACCCCCGCCGGTGTTATATACTTAAAATCTTAATATTAAAGGTACCCTTAATTAATAAGAACCAAAATCAATATCCTCCTCCCTCTTGTACTTAGTCATTATCAAAAATTGTCCAATGTCCTTTTATTTTCCACTCTTTTTCTACGTATCTTCTGAACTTTTTCCACTCCATCTTAAATACTTCTAAATCATAGTCTCTTAAGGTTCTTGTCGACTCATCCATTTCACTCCATGTCATAACTTTTACAATCCAATCCCATTTCTCTGGTATTTTTTCTTGCTTCCACAACTGCGCATACAATGTCCTAGAAGCTGAGAGCAACTACCAAATTAAAGTTCTATCTTCTTTTGGAAATTTTTCCATTTGTAATCCCAACAGAAAAGTCTCTGCAACTTTATTAAATTCGTATCCCAAGATCTTAGAAATCTCTTGTTGAATTATCTGCCAGTACTTTTTCGCTCTTTCACAAGTCCACCACATATGGTAGAAAGAACCTTCATTTTTTTACATTTCCAACATCTATTTCGCATCTTATTGTTCATCTTTGCCAACTTTTTAGGAGTCATATACCATCTGTACATCATCTTAAAACAATTTTCTTTAATACTCTGCCATGTTGAGAGTTTCATAGAGTTCTTCCACAAATATTCCCATGTGTCCATCTGTATTTCTTTATTTACATTAATTGCCCACTTAATCATTTGAGATTTCACTACTTCATCTTCCATGGACCATTTTAAAAGTAACTTATAGATTTTCAAAATTAATTTTTCATTATCTCCAAGCAGAACTTTTTCCATTTCTGTTTGTTCTCATCTTATTCCTTCAGTTTTAACATTGCTTTCCACCAAACTTTTTATTTGTTGCATTTGAAACCAATCATATTTATTATTCAACTCTTCAGCAGTTTTCAATTCTATTTTACCACTTTGTATTTTTAGTAATTGATTATATGACATCCCTTTTTCCTCTCCTGTCTCAGCTGTTATTCTTATTACTTCTGCTGGCACTATCCATAGTGGTTTTCTCTCATCGCCATATTTCTTGTACTTCATCCAAATATTTAGTAGACTATTTCTTATATAATAGTGAGAAAAAAACCATCAACTTTTTCTTTCCATAGTACATATAAGCGTGCCAGCCGAATTTATTTCCATGACCTTCCAATGTTAAAAGTTTTTTATTCAACAGCATCACCCAATCTTTTATCCACACTAGACAAACTGCTTCATGATATAATCTTAAATCTGGTAGATGAAATTCTCCTCTTTCTTTAGCAACTGTTAAAACTTTCATTTTAATCCTTGTTTTTTTCCCGGCCCATACAAATTCTGAAATCTTTCTTTGCCATTTATTAAATTGTTTACTGTCTTTCACAATTGGAATAGTTTGAAACAATACATTATTCTCAGCAAAATGTTCATCTTAATTGCAGCTATTCTACCAAGCAGTGACAGATTAAGCTTGTTCCATTTTATCATATCTTTGTCCATTTTACGCCATAACTTTTCATAATTGTTTTTAAACAAATAAATATTCTTCATTGTTATTTCCATGCCCAAATATTTTACTTTAGGGGTAACTTCACATCCCGTTAATCACATTCCGTTAGGGGAAAGCCTTGGTATATATGCACTATTCTTGGCCCTATTCTTGGCCCTCCAGGGGAACTGGTTGGTTACTGTGTGAGACAAGATGTGGATTAGATGGACCATTAGTCTGATCCAGAAGGCTCTTCTTGTGTTCTTATATTTTTCTTCACACACAAAAATATATGATGACTTAGCATAGTAAAATGGCAAAGGATATTAGAGACCTGTGATGGAGAGATATTAGGCCAACCATAGCAAGTATCTTCATCCTTTAGCTGTCTTGAATCTGAGTAAATTCATATGGGGAGCTTACTGCCTATGTTGTTGCAGTGAGGTAATAGCAGGGCAGACACATAATTAGTTGTGTTATGTGCATAACCTGGACTGCAATAATAATAATGCATCAGTATTATCAGGGCTTTTTTTGTAGCAGGAACTCATTTGCATATTAGGCCACACACCCCTGATGTAGCCAATCCTCCAAGAGCTTACAGGGCTCCTATTACAAGGTGTACTGTAAGCTCTTAGAAGATTGGCTACATCAGGGGTGCATGGTCTAATATGCAAAGGAGTTTCTGCTACAAAAAAAGCCCTGCTTCTCAGTCTGATCCCTCCATCCCAGGACAATAGCTCCTCTGTGGTCACTGGGCATGCACAGGAGAAAGCATTTAGCTCAAAGATCTGTTCCTGTTCCCACACTAGCATAGCCAAGGGAAGAAAGGGACATTTCCAGGGATGCAGCCCTTACTGGAGCTTGAGTAATTGTGAGACCATGCCCCAAGGGCTAGGGAAAAGCAGGAAAGATTGTCATGCATAAGCCATTCTATCTCCTAGTATATGGTTTCAGGCAATGCTCCCTCTAAGCTGTGGAGTCTTGTGAGCAAAAATTCTTCTTTTAATTCACTCACTCACTACTGGCATTAAAGTTGTGAGTGAGTGATTTGGCTACTGGATAAATTAGTTTGCTCTGGAGCCATTTTTCCTAAACTAAAATAAAAATGTGTGAACTGGAGGCTAAAAATCTGTGAGCTAACTCACACTAACTCAGCTTAGACGGAACACTGGTTTCAAGATCAGGGTGATTCAGTTATTACCAGGCAGATTAGCCTCTGTGTATTAGGATGGCTCCCCAGCATTCCTCTCCAGCTGGATCTTGCTCAGCACAGCTTTGGTCCCACCAATTGTAGCCAAGAAGCGCTGCCTGTTCATACAAGACCACCCCAATAACTAGAGAGAGAAAGTGGGGCTCCAGTTCCTGGAAACAAAATGGATTCCGATCAGAAACAGGCCAAGAGAATACTCCATTCAAAATGGAGTAGACCCAGTAGAGCAGTGATGGCCAACGGTAGCTCTCCAGATGTTTTTTGCCTACAATTCCCATCAGCCCTAGCCATTGGCCATGCTGGCTGGGGCTGATGGGAGTTGTAGGCAAAAAACATCTGGAGAGCTACCGTTGGCCACCCTTGCAGTAGAGATTAGTAAACACTGCAGACTGGCTATTGGCCACAGGCCCAAATGTATCTGACTGCCCCCACGGCCCCCAGGGCCAAGCTACATTAATGCGTTGTACAGATTTGCCCCTACCAAACTGCGCACCTTGCCGGGCGTCCACTAGGGGTGTGCATTCGGTTCGGCCGAACCGAATCAACCGCCGAATCACCCCTGATTCGGCTGTATACGGAATTGCATACGGCCAATTCCAATTGGGGCCCATTATGCAGGAGCCGAGTATAGCTCCCCGTATACTTCCATATAAATATTCGGAAGTATATGGAAGTCAATGCAAAAAGCAGGAAAGGGGCTTCTGCAGCCTCAGGGGAGCTGTTTGCCTCCTTTCTTGCCTCTCCCATAGCCTCCCTGGGATCAGGGAGGGGGAAGAGGACTCCCAGCCTCCAATCCAAAGCATGCATTTGCAAAATGCATTGCAAATGCATGCTTTGCAGGGCTGTTGTGTAGCTGATCCCCCAGCCATCAGCAACATTGTTGTTCTTTTGATCTTTTGCTTATTTGGGTATCCAAGTAAGCTCTGTTGTCTGGCCAATCACAGAGCAGTGCTATTTTTTGAAACTGCTCTCTGTAGGGCCAGAGAACCTTTTTAAGGAGTCTGCCTGGCTGGACTCCTCCATTGCTGCTGTGTTGGTGTGTGTTGATGTTTTAGAGAGATTGTGCTGTGCTGGTCCTTGGCCTCAGCTGCTGCTGCTCTCTCTTAGTCTTACCAGATATGCCTGGAGTAGAGAAGACGTCTAAGGTAAGACAGTCTTGGGGTTCTTGTTTTTATTTTAGTTGGTAAAAGGACTTTTTAAGACTCAGAGTCCCTTTACTTATCCAGATTTGGGTGGTGGGTAGCTTATTTGGGGTTAGGGTAAGGGGGTTCTGCTGGAGGAGGGGGCCTGGAGGTTTTTTTTTTTGCCAATTTGCCCATATCTTACTTTAGTGAGAGGACTTTTAAAAGTACAGTGTCCTTTTACTTTTCCTGATTTGGGTGGCTTGGATTTCTTGGGGTTAGGATGAAGGGGTTTTTTTGGGGGGAGGGGTTGGTAAAGTTCCTGTATTGTTAAAAGTTTTTTACTGTTTCTGTGTTTGATTTGTTGCTGCTGTATTGTGCTGCTGTTGTTCCTTTTCTCTTCTGGTTCTGGTTCTTGGGGGGCGCTGTTTGACCTAATTTTCATTGTTTAAAAGGCCACTTTTTTAACAGTTGAGTTTGTGTTGGCCTTCTGTTTGGATCTATTCTCTATTGCTGCAGGTTTTGCATCCTCCTGTCCTGTTGTCCCCCTTTTCCTGGTTCTGGTTTTTGGGGGGTGGGTTGTTGTTGACTGATTTGGCCTGAGGTTTCTTATTGGTGAAAAGGCCACTTTTTAAACTGTTGAGTTTCTTGGCCTTCTCCTGTTGTCCCTTTTCCTGGTTCTGTTTTTTTTTTGGGGGGGGGGGAAGCTGGCACCTGATGTTGCCTCCTGGCTCTGAGATTCAGAGGCTTAGTGCCTCTGCATGTTGAGTTTTCCCCCAGTCATCATGGTTAATAGCCATGGATAGACCTATCCTCCACAAATCTATTTAATCCCCTTTTAAAACTGTTTATCCCTGTGGCCATCATTACATCCTCTGGCAGTGAATTCCACATTTTAATCGCTCTCTGTATAAAGTAGTATATCCTTTTCTCCATACTGCACCTACTGCCCATCAGCTTCATTTGATGCTCTTGAGTTCTATCTAGTCTTTTGGGAAAGGGAGAAAAGTGCCTCTTTGTCAAGTCTCTCCACCCCATGTATAATTTTATAAACTTTCATCATGTTCCCCCTTTGATTGAAGTTTCTCCTAATTTGCCTGGGACAGGTATTAGGCTGACTCGCTTGTAATTTCCTGGTTCCCCTCTGGATCCCTTTTTAAAAATTAAGGTAACATTTGTGACTCTTCCGTCTTCTGGAATAGTGGCTGAATGCAGTGAAAGTTTACATATATATGGGTTACTAGATCAACTATCTCACATCTTTATGAACTTTCAAGGGTATGCCATCAGAACCTGGAAATGTATAGGTTTTTAATTTCCCCAAGAGGTATAGAACTTTATCCATGGTCATCCCAGTTTGACTCAGTTCTTCACACACCCTTCCTGAAAACAGTGGCTGAGGCATGAGTACACACTGAAGCAAAAGTCATTCAGTTTCTCTGCTATCTCCCCATCTTTCTGTAGCAGTTCCTTTATTCCTTTGTTATCCAAAGGCCTCACTGCTTCATTGGCTGGTTTTCTGCTCCAGATATATCTTTTAAAAACAGTTTGTTTTTATCAACCAGTTTTTATCAACCAGTTTGTTTTTATCAACCAGTCGCTGGGGAAGCTGGCTTGGTGTGGGCTCTTTACATTCCCTCTTTGCCACAGCTTGAGAGCTGCCCCCACCAGCAATTTAAATCACATGGGAGGGCTGGCAGAAGCAGCCAGTGCCAGCCAGCTTCTCTGTGATTTAAGAACCCTACATTGTGAGGGAGGCAGGTGGCTGCTTCTGCCAGTCTTCTGGCATGATTTGAATTGCTGGTGGGGGTGGTTCTCAAGCCCCTGTCCCCACCGGTGATCCAAATCATGCAGAAGAGGTGACAGAAACAGCTGCATGCCTCCCCGCATTATTTAAAGACCCCGCTGACCAGCTGGCATAGGGAGGCTGGCCGGCTGCTTCTGCCAACCCTCCCACATGATTTAAATAGCTGGCAGGGGCGGGGAGGCTGCAATAGGATTTTTTTTTTAGGTGGGAGGGGAATTTTTTAAAAATTCAGGGTGCCCCCTGAATTTTTAAAAAGCCTCCTCTACTTAAAAAAGCCTAGTTGCGGCCTTGCTGCCTATTGCCCATTTTAAGATGACACTCAGAACCAAGTCCAAGATCGCTTACCCCTCTGGTTGGCTCTGCAAACAACTGTTGCGGTACACACTTATTTATGTTGTCTAGGAACCGCATTTTGTTTGAAGATTTTGTTTGAACATGCAGACAGATGAGAGCTGGTTTTACCAAAGCAATGCTTTTTTTAAATTATAGTACAAGTTCTCTTATTGATCTGCCATTTGGATTGAATGTCTTTGTTACAAATTAAGGCATAGTTAATTTACAATCAACCTGCATTGAAGGACTGAATATGTGAATATATTGGGTGTAACTGATGTTGAGCCAACTCCAAAACATTTCTACTTATGCAAACTTTTTATTATAACAATATGTATCAATCTTAAAGGAGTTTAAAGCAATATAAGCACAATATGACATCATGACTTTCCAATCAGCAAGTGCCTTGCTTTGCAGGGTAAATAAACATCTGTAATATAATACCAGTGCATACCACATACCACTTTACATCAGAATTGAATTACATGTTTATTTACACTGCAAAACAAGGCATTTGCTAATTGTAACTGTCTATAATGGGTCACTTATATACATTTATATAGTTTACCATACATTATACATTTATGTATATTTATATAATTCCATCTATTTTCCATTGATGGCACTGGCATTCTTCGAAGATATACATGTTGTTATAGGCTTAGGTGTCTCATTCCTACTTGGGCAGCAGTTGGGAGGGAATACATAGCTTGTCTCTGTAGTCTTCCATCTTTGTCCATTCTGCCTCCCTGGCAGATCTTAAAGTATGTTCATACTTATTTTAAAGGGAAAACAGAGTTTGAGAGATCTTTTTCCCCCTTTGAAATGCTCATAAGTACTGGCAGCCAGGTTTCAATTATCAAAACCAATTGGGGTTGAAGAGTTAAATCCCTTCTTCCCTCCCCATTTAGCCCCAATCTGAATAGAGGCTGCACCCATACATAAGTTACCTTTTACAGACAGGTGGAGATCTGGGATCTTCATCAGTAGTAAATAGCCCCCATGCATAATTAACTATGTCGATATTCAACTTCTCAGGTTGAATATTGACATAGCAGCTCTCAGTGAGGTCCGTTTCCCTGAGGAAGGTAGTCTTCAAGAACATGGTGCTGGCTATACCCTCTACTGGTCGGGTAAGTCAAAGGCTGAGAGCCGCCTTTCTGGCGTTGGCTTCATGGTCAGGAATTCCATTGCCTCTAAACGCGAAAACCTGCCAACAGGTCACTCAGATCGCATCATGTCTATGCGCCTCCCACTTCAAAACAAGCAGCATGCAACACTCTTCAGTGTGTATGCCCCAACCCTTCAAGCAGATTCTGCAGAAAAGAATAAGTTCTATGCTGATCTACGCTACCTCGTACGGAAGACCCCTACAGAGGACAAGGTGATCATCCTTGGCGACTTCAATGCCAGAGTAGGTAAAGACTCGGAAGCCTGGAAAGGAGTACTTGGGAAACACGGCATTGGCAACTGTAATGATAACGGGCGCCTCCTGCTAGAATTCTGCACGGAGCATCAGCTCACCATCACCAACACTATCTTCCAGCAGAACAACAGTCTGAAGACAACCTGGATGCACCCACGGTCCAAGCACTGGCACCTTATCGACTACATTCTGGTGCGCCAGAGAGACCTTCGAGATGTCTTACACACTCGAGTAATGCCCAGTGTAGAATGTCATATGGATCATCGTCTTGTACGCTGCAATCTCCGTCTTCACTTTAAATCTATACCCAGGAGAGGCGGTATCCCCCGAAGGAAGTTTCAGGTTGGCAGCCTTCAGTCAGCCAAAGTTAAAGCTGCCTTCCAGGCAAAACTCCAGCCAAGAATTGAGGACCCCAGTTGCTTCACAAATCCTTCTCCAGAAGCACTCCGGTAACACCTAAAAACTACCATCCTGCTGACCTCTGAAGAAGTCCTCGGGTTCTCCACAAGAAAGAACAAGGACTGGTTTGACGAGAACAATCAAGAGATCCAAGAATTACTGGCGAAAAAGAGATCTGTCTACCAAGCACATCTTGCTCAGCCCTCCTGACCCGGGAAAAAAGCAACCTTTTGTGCTGTATGTAGCAACCTCCAGCGCAAGCTTCGAGACATTCAGAACGAGTGGTGGACCAAGCTTGCTGAGAGAACCCAGCTGTGTGCAGACACTGGTGATTTAAGAGGGTTCTACGAAGCCCTGAAGGCAGTTTATGGTCCATCATATCAGGCTCAGAGTCCCTTGCGTAGTGCAGATGGCCAAGTGCTCCTCACAGACAAGGCATCCATACTGAACTGGTGGTCGGAGTATTTTCAGGTTCTCTTCAGTGCCAATCGCGTAGTTCAAGATTCAGCAATCCACCTCACCCCACTTCAACAAGTGAAAACAGAGTTGGATGAGATCCCCACCCTAGAAGAGAATGTTAAAGCCATCAAGCAACTGAAAAGTGGCAAGGCAGCGGGAGTTGATGGAATCCCACCAGAGAACTGGAAGCATGGGGGCATAGTACTACATAGCACACTTCACAAAATATTTGTCACCTACTGGGAACAAGGCAAACTACCACAGGACTTTCACGATGCAATCATCATTACTCTACATAAGAACAAAGGAGAAAAGTCAGATTGCTCCAACTACCGGGGGATAACCCTGCTCTCCATCACAGGCAAAATCCTTGCTAGAATACTCCTGAACAGACTGGTGCCCACCATTGCAGAAGAACTCCTCCCAGAGAGCCAGTGTGGCTTCAGAGCTAACAGGAGCACCACCACATGGTATTTGTTCTCAGGCAGCTCCAAGAGAAATGCAGGGAACAGAACAAGGCTCTATATGTGACTTTTGTCGACCTTACCAAAGCTTTCGATACCGTTAGCAGGAAAGGCCTGTGGCAAATCTTGGAACGTCTAGGATGTCCCCCAAGGCTCCTTAGTATGGTCATCCATCTACATGAAGACCAGCGAGGCCAAGTTAGACACTGCAACGATGCTTGGAGCCCTTCCCAATAGGCACAGGTGTAAAGCAAGGCTGTGTTCTCGCGCCAACTCTCTTTACGATCTTCTTTAGCATGATGCTTCAAAGAGCCGCAGTAGATTTAGATGATGACGATGGTGTCTACATCCGCTATCGCACTGATGGCAGCCTGTTCAACCTAAGGCGATTAAAGGCCCACTCCAAAAAAATGGAAAAACTTATCCAAGAGCTACTGTTTGCTGATGATGCTGCACTTGTCTCCCACTCGGTATCAGCTCTGCAGCATATGACGTCCTGCTTTGCAGAGGCTGCCAAGCTATTCGGCCTAGAAGTTAGTCTGAAGAAGACAGAAGTTCTCCACCAGCCTGCACCCCAGGAAGATTATCACCCTCCTTGCATCACTGTGGGTGAATCAGTTTTGAAGACAGTCCAGCAGTTCAGCTACCTGGGGTGCATCATCTCCTCAGACGCCAAGATCGACAAGGAGATTGACAATAGACTGGCAAAGGCAAACCGTGCATTTGACCGACTGCATAAAAGGGTGTGGAGCAACAAGCATCTGAAAAAAGGCACAAAGATCAATATTTACAAAGCGGTTGTGATGACAACCCTCATCTACGGCTCCGAATCGTGGGTTTTATACCGTCATCACCTGCGACGCCTTGAGTGCTTTCATCAGCGCTGCCTTCGTACCATCCTCAACATCCACTGGAGTGACTTTGTGACCAACACTGAAGTCCTCAAGCGGGCGGAGGTTACAAGCATCAAGGCATTGCTGCTGAAGATGCAGCTGCGCTGGGCAGGGCATATCTCCAGGATGGAAAACCACCACCTTCCCAAGATTGCCCTGTATGGCGAACTTTCCACCGGCCATCGAAATAGAGGGGCACCAAAGAAGAGGTACAAGGACTCCTTGAGGAAATCCCTTGGTACCTGTTGCATTAACCATCACCAGTGGTCTGACCTAGCCTCAGATCGTAAAGCATGGAGGCACACCATCCACCAGGCTGTCTCTTCCTTTGAGAACGTACACATAGCTGGTCTTGAGGACAAAAGGAGATTGAGGAAGAATCGTACTGCTACAGCACCAACCCCAAATCAGACTTTTCCCTGCAGTCACTGTGGCCGGACCTGCCTGTCCCACATTGGTCTTGTCAGCCACCAGCGAGCCTGCAGCAGACGTGGACTACAGCACCTTTCTTAAATCTTCGTTTGTGAAGTCAAGCCGAGATGAGATTGTTTTTGTAAGAATCGAGTGATGTTTACAGAGTTCCATTATTGCTTGGAGTTTGGAGAAGGCAGGATAGAAACATGCCAGTTAATAAATCAAATAATGCTGAATGTGAACGAAATTCCAGCCATCTGAATGATGGCTAAAGGATAAAAGCAATCTTCCTTCTATGTCTTTTCCTTTAACAAGGTCCCAGTTTGTTCAATACTATGTTAAAGCATTGGGACCCAACTGTAATAAAAATCTAGACGTTCATCTTTTCTCTTATTTCTCACTTTCCCCTCAGTGTGTTTCAGTGCTTGGAATGCCAAGAAGAGAATATAACCTTCCCTTGAGGGTAAATTCTCCCCTGCCTTTTTTCTTATCAGAATTATGTGGATTCCAGCCAAGTTCATCTCCTCAGGTCAGTTCCTGGATTCTTATGCCTTTTTATTTTATACACACACACACACACACACACACACATACACACACAATCAGGCTGACTGCAATTTCATTTCAATAATTATTATGATTTTAGTAATGTGATATGGATGAATAATAGAAATTAATCTAGCAGATTTTTACAAAGGCCATAAGAAACATTCAGATACAGTATAACTTTTTAAAGATATAAAAGACTATAATATGTTAAAAACAAAAGCCAACCTTGACTTATTCAAAAGGTCAAAGAAATACAATCTAATTTACTGCTTCTAGCTGAGGTTAGCAGAATAAACTACATCTGTTCTTATAACTTGAAATATACACTGTATACCTTTGTTATAAAATTTATGTGGAGTATTTTATAGATTAGTACTACTGTGCTGGTAATGAATTTTCATTTTATTTAGTAAGCCTGGCTTAAAGGAATGTTTCTCCACTTGCTGACTCAGCCAATAGAACTCGCCTTCATATATGTCAAATGATGTCCAGAAATTTATAAGGCAAAACTGTGTGTAAGTACTGATTTAGCAATCATGAACTTTTCTGGCAGCATTCATTGGAAACAAACCCTGTAAATTTTATTAGTATGAAATATATCTAATGGGAGTTGACAAACAGTTGAGTGGATTTGCTCTTTTTCTGTACTTGGCAAAAGGAAAGGGGGAAAAGTCTCTCTTACACAATGAGGAATGCATTAATACTGACACCCATTCATCTCCATTTTGAAAAATACCATTTAAGAGTTTTTAAACTGTTGGTGAAATTATGGTGAGCTGCAGGGAAGCTGCAAAAATTTTATGAGCATAATAAAATTGTCATTGTAATACCATTATAGGGTGTGGGGACAATATAGATATATTTTGAATTACACATTGTCCTTATGCCAGGTTGAAAAAATCCATAAGGAGGAATTATGGCTTGTAATAGAGACAGTTGTTGAAAGAATTCAGAGAACTGGAAACCAGAGAGCCAGAAAAAATTCCTGTATAAGTGCATTGTGTTCCAAGTTAATGTTACCATTTGCATCAACAGGAGTGAAGCCTATAGCTACAGCCTGCTTTTTATCACTGTAAATTATAGCTGCAAGAGCAGCTAGTTAATGAAAGAACTAGTCAGGAAAAGTAGCACTGCATCTGTTAAATGATTGGCAGAGCTTCATTAAGATGTCTCCTGGAACCCTCAGGTCTGGCTCATGGTAATCGTAGGGAGGGATTCATCGTAGTTTGTATCAATGTATCTTGGCATTCACAGTCTGAAAAGATCTTCAGTCACATACTTAAAATGGTACTGACTTTTACAGGAGCTATCTTACACTCTTGGAACCATTGATGAGATCCTGTTAATGCAACCAAAAGAGTTTTTGTTTAAAAATATAAACTGTAGACTTGTAACCAAATTATTTTTCCAATAGCTGTGTTTTAGAAAGTAATAAAACAACAAAATGGTATAAGCATCTGTCCTTGACTGAGAAATGGATAGATGTAATTATACATGGTAGATTCTACTTTCTCCAAAAACATCTTTCTGATCCCACCCCCCTCCGTAGAGGAAACAAAAACTCCTGATGAGACCATTCTATTTTAGTTTGAAAACATATGTATTATGTATCAAGTTGCTGGAGGAAAATGCATCCAGAAAATCAGTGAAAATCAAAGGGATGGAGAAGATAGGAGGCCAGGGACAAGCTGCAAAATTTGCAACTTGATCTCAAACCCCTGAATGAATATCCAGATCGAGACCTTTGGATGAAGCCTTCAACCTATAATCACTTGAAAAAATAATATGACATTTATCTTTTGCTTCCTAAGGTCATTCAGTTAATTGTGGAGTCTATGTAATTTATCATTTTGATGCTTTTTTCTACTTAATTTATTGTTTTGGTGCTTTGTGATAATCAAAAATGCTCCAAACTTTATAGACATGCTGAACCTATATACAGATTTTCATGAATTCACAGTTCATTTCATACAAATTATGTTAACTCATACAAGGCATACAATAGATTCAAATGGGTAGCCATGTTGGTTTGAAGCAGCAGAACAAAGTTGGAGCCCAGTGGCACCTTGAAGACCAACAAAGTCTCATTCTGGGTATAAGCTTTTGTGAGCACGCACACAACAACATACCCAGAATTAAACTTTGTTGGTCTTAGAGATGCCACTGGACTCAAGACATATAATATTACTCAACAAACAAACAAGAATAATAATCTCATAGACAGAAGGGTTATTTGGCCATTGGAAGCAGCTTCTTCCATTTAATCTTATTGTATATTTAAAATGTTTGTTTATTTTTAAAAACCCTTATTCTGCAGAAGATGACCAACAACTAACTGTAGCTAACAATATAAAATAATACAAATTATTTTTTTAAAAAAGCTAATCTATGAAACAAAAAGATATGCAATGAAACCTGTCATTAGTATTTTAAAACAGTAACCAGCAGGTTAAAAGCAGCATAAAAACAAATAGAAAAGCAAGTGGCACGAGGGAGGAAAGAACAGGGCTGGAGATGAGATTCAGTTAAAGGTCTGGGAAAATAAAAAATATTTTGACCTGAAACCAAATCAGTAATGTAGACAGTAATGCAGGTGCCTGGTGACTTTCAAGGAAAGGGGCATTCCACAGGCCCCATTTCTGATCACTGCGTAAGGATACCAGTCTCCATGTGGAACCTGGGAATCCCCTGAAATTTCAGCTCAACACAAGATTTCCGAGATCAGTTCCCCTGAAGAAAATGGATGATTTGGAGAGTGGACTCTATGGCATTGTACCCCACTGAGGTCCCTGTCCTTCCCAGGCTCCACCCCCAAATCTGCAGGAATTTCCCAGACTGGAGCTGTGGCCACTCTATGCCCCTGCCACCTCCCCCCACAGTGTCTAGGAGGGTCCTGGAAATCCTGTCACCACAAGCCTTGCTTCTACAGGCAGGACCAACAGGAGTAGTTCTTATCATGAGGATTTTAGCTGACAAATCACTGGACAGCACTTTAAGTACTCTGGTCCCATCTTAAATATAAGCATCAGCATTTTGAATTGTGCCTTGTAATGGACAGCCAGCCAGTATCTGTTTATCCGTTACCAAGTTAGACACCAGGGCAGTATATGGATAGACATCCCAGCTCAGGGGTGATAGAATCCCTGCATCCCACTCTAATAATGAACTGGTCCCCACATTTTGGACTAATTATGCAAAGGCATGCAGATTCCACTCAAGGTATTATCATCCTGAGTGTCCTTAAAGAGTTGGCGTGAACTCAAAATGAAGTATTATCATGTAACACACTCATGCACTTACCAGCTCTTTGGAAGAAAGATTAAATGCACAAGTGACAAATAGGGATGAATAGCCCTTTAAAACACCCGTTTTAACCCATTGGCTGTTGTTAGAATTCTGAGGGTAAAACTTAATTTTTCTGGCCCCTTGGGTTGCAAACTAGACTGAATTGTGATTAGCGGTATTTGTAAAAATATCATTTTATTTAATCAAACAACCCTCAGGTTACTTTTCATAAGCCATACAATAAACCTATATTCAGGGCTTTTTTGTTGCAGGAACTCCTTTGCATATTAGGTTATGCAATCCTCCTGGAGCTTACAGTAGGCCTTGTACTAAGAGCCCTGTAAGCTCTCAGAGGATTCACTACATGAGGGGGTGTGGCCTAATATGCAAAGGAGTTCCTGATACAAAAAAAGCCCTGCCTGTATTACAAACAATTGTTAGTAAATTTGTTAATGTAGTATATTCAGAGTGTAAACTCGACTCTGATTTTCTGAGCTCTGAATGTCCTAGGGTTGCCAAGTCCAATTAAAGAAAAATCTGGGGACTTTGGGGGTGGAGCCAGGAGACTTTGGGGGTGGAGCCAGGAGACATTGGGGGTGGAGCCAAGAACAAGGATGTGACAAGCATAATTGAACTCCAAGGGAGTTCTGGCCATCACATTTAAAGGGACAGCACACCTTTTAAAATTCCTTTCTTCCATAGGAAATAATGAAGTATAGGGGCACCATCTTTTGGGGCTCATAGAATTGGACCCTCTGGTCCAATCGTTTTGAAACTTGGAGGGTATTTTGGGGAGAGGCACTAGATGTTATACTAAAAATTTGGTGCCTCTACCTCAAAAAATAGCCCCCCCAGAGCCCCCAATACCAACGGATGAATTCCCTATTATTCCCTATGGGAATCGTTCTCCATAGGGAATAATAGAATGCCCAGTAGACATTTCCCTCCCCCCCCCACGCTTTCTAAAAGGGGGGAGGGCCTCCAAACCAGGGAATCCTCTGCCCCCTCCCTCACACACACACACACACACACATACCAGATCTTCTTCCGGAGAACTCTTGCTGTGAAAGTGAAAGCAAAAGAAAGGGCGGGGCTGTTCTCCCAAGCCCTTCCTGCTCCCTGCCCAGCCTTAAAGCGGCAGACATTTTACAAACGGCTCAGGAGCTCTATAATGAAGCCTACAGGTATGTTCTCCCCCCCTCCACCCCCCACCCCCCACTTCCCACTTCTTGAAGACCGGGAGATGAGGCTGCAAACCCAGGGGACTCCCGCCAGAGCGGGAGGGTTGGGAAGCCTAGAATATCCACCCAATCACTATAAAATCTCTGGACTTTTATTTATCACATCCTGCCCCCCTTGGAATTCAGGGTGGTGTACATGGTTCTCCCCTTCTTCATTTTATAACAACCCTTTGAATTAAATGAGGCTGAAAGGGATAGTGACTGGCCCAAGCTTACCCAGTGAGCTTCACAGCAAAGTGAGGATTTGAACCTAGATCTCCCAAGTCATAGTCTTTAACCATTACACCACACTGACTGATGGACATTTTAAAGAATGTCTCAGCAGGTGCTCATAATAATTATTAGCTGCAATTTTTAATATATAAATGGAAATTGGCATGAGTAAACAGAACTCCAACTAGCAGTTATACTCATTTGGCGTATGTTCATCCCAAATCCTAGGTGGCAGTACAATGGCTCAGACCTCTTAAACAATAACCACCACCAGCAGCCTAATGTACTTGAATATGTTGGCTAGTTACTACTGTTCCCTGAGGCCATTTCAGCAAAATGGCTTGCTGCGATGTGGTCATTATCTTTATAACAACAGCTTCCATTTAGTAGCTTTCAAAAAGCCATCCCAGCACACCATGATTATGAGTGCTAGGCCAAAGCATGACAACTTCATGGACAAGATGTGCCGTTACCAGTGTTGCCACCCCTTGGTGGAGTTGGGGGATTTCCCAGTCCCCACCCCCATTTCTGAGCAGTGGTGGCAGGAAAAAAAGCCCATTGGACAGGTGATGTTTTGAGGAAAAGCTGGAAACAACATCATGCTTTTCTAGGCTTTACAATAGAATTTCTGGTGATCTCTAGAGAGGTGTGATGTTGCTTCCAGGTTTTCCTTGGAAGTTACATCATACTGTCACTGACAGCCACCCCCTGTGTTCCCCCTCAATCTCCTTGTGGTTGCCTGGACATATCTGGCAATGCTATCAGTGATAGATGAAGAATTTTTTCCTTTGTGGTCACAACTTTGAAAGCTGATTATAATAAAACGTATTTCCATAATCGTACAACCTATGTTTTTCTTCTCCACAATTATAATTCTGGGCCTCCTGGACTTCAACATGCACACCCAAATTTCATTCACTGCCAATGAGGCATTTCTATGTGCTGATGAATCGTTTTATCTATGCCTCCATTACTCTGGCTAATATGCTTTCTTGGCAACTGTGGTACAGTAAATTTCATAGAGCATGACTAGCATACTTAATTAGTATCTCTCTCATATGCAGTTGTTTAGTTTCCCCTTCTCTTCTTCTTTGGCTGCTGCACAGTTCTACAAAATGACAATAATGCACACAGCAGCTTTGCTGGCCACAAAGGCCAGGGTGGGGGAGGAAGCAGTAAGAGGATCTTTCTGTGCTCACACCTGTTTTAAGATTTGTTATGGTTAAAAAAGAAAGCTGTAGGGATTCACTCTGTTTCTTCCTTGTAGACCCCAGTGGAATATACCATTAAACTGCAGGGAGGAGAGAAAGCCATCAGTGCACTTAAATATACTTATGTCAAATCCATCCCATTCTTCCTGCCTTCTTTCCTCAATCTAGCCACCATTCCCAAGGGCTGGAGAACATTACAACCCATTCACTTTATATGAATGGGCACAAACAGACTTTTTCACCATTTCAATATGTCTACATTTGCAGGCATATCCTGTAGGCCAACTGAAACAGCCTTAATTTCAATTTACTGTCTCCCACAGGGGCATGCCATTCTCCCGAATGTGGAAAAAGAAACCCTCAATAGCCACCCCCTCCTCCCTTCTCAGGTTAAAGTTCTGATCAGGAAGTGAAATTTTGCTCAAGATTAATGGACTGTAGTTTTGATGCTTCTAACAGGGGCACTTGATATTTATTAAACAAGCAATGAACACATTCCCCTCCCCCCACATTTGGAAGCTTTTCTAAAGGACTGAAAACTAATTGAACTATAAATGTACCTAAACAAAACTTTTTTTTAAAGGTTCCTCACCTTGTTTTTCATAAGGACTGAAAAGGTGCGATCAAAACCAGGCTTTTTAAAAAAACAAACAAACATGAAAACCGGAAATCAAGAGTATCTGCCTCAGCTGGTAAATAATTGTTTTGAAATTGTAGCTAACATACTGTAATCAGTGCTTTTTTTGAACAGGAATGCACAGGAATGCAATTCTGGCTGGCTTGGTGTCAGGGGGTGTGGCCTAATATGCAAACAAGTTTCTGCTGGGCTTTTTCTACAAAAAAGCCCTGTGCAAAACAATGGTAGTTTCAAGGGGTGTGGTCTAAAATGCAAATGAGTTCCTGCTGGACTTTTTCTGTAGAAAAAGCTGACTGTAATTAAACTAAAATGACATTATTTCTTAGTTCTACCATCCTCAGACATGAATAGAGCTACAAGGGTGACACTTATCCTTAAACAAGGTCTGAATAGGGCCACTTGTTTGAAAAACCCTTCCCAATTTAACTTAAACTAGAGTATGAGGAAGATTGAGCTAGTATGTGTTGGAAATTTATTGTCCCTGGAATCCAAATATTAGCTTCATAGCTCTTCCGCAAAGTTTATATTTTAGGATTAAGACCTTGTCTTCTCAGTTTGGTGTAGTGGTTAAGTGTGCAGACTCTTATCTGGGAGAACCAAGTTTGATTCCCCACTCCTCCACTTGCACCTGTTGGAATAGCCTTGGGTCAGCCAGAGCTCTGGCAGAGGTTGTCCTTGAAAGGGCAGCTGCTGTGAGAGTTCTCTCAGCTCCACCCTCCTCACAGGGTGTCTGTTGTGGGGGAGGAAGATAAAAGAGATTGTGAGCCGCTCTGAGACTCTGAAATTCAGAGTGGAGGGTGGGATATAAATCCAATATCATCATCATCATCTCTAAACAAAACCCATATTAAAACACTCATGAATTAATTAATGTTAAAGGCTGTTTTTAAAAAAGAGGGAATGTGGATTGCATATATAGTTCTGTTGAATTTTAGGAAGTGTACTTATGACAATTTATCATTATTGATGGATAAACATTATTGTGCTCAATCCAAAACAACTAATATTTTATGAGCCTCTCATTTAAAAATGCTATGATATGCCTTTGATGGAGATGTCCACAAAATGTCTATATACTACAGTTGCCAATCTCCAGGAGGGATCTGGAGATCTCACAGAAGTACAACTGATACCCCGATCACAGACACCAGTTCTGTGGAGAGAATGGCAGTTTCTGTGGGTGGACTCTATGGCATCAAATGCCTGTTGAGCTCCCTCTTCTCCACAGACTCCACAGTCCCCAGGCTCCACCTCACAAATCTCCAGAAATTACACAACACATATGAAAACACTCAAAATAAAACCACATCTTAAAAACTATTAAAACCAACAAAATACACCATTAAAACAATTCAAAGAATTGCTAAAATGTATACAAAGGTATATAAACAACAATTAGAACATTGGGCAGGAAGAAGGGACCTCAGGAAAGGCCAGAGCTGGCTAACCAGTTGAAGATGCTAAAACATACTCATGGCCACAGTTACCACCTGCTTATCCAACTGTAGGCTTGTGTCCAATTGAATAAATTATGGACCTACTCCTTCAAGGAGAGTACAACTCCATCCAGAACAGGTAACCTTAAATTCTGAGTCAGACCTTCCAGTCACCAGTAGCACCATCATGTCAGGATTCAGCTTCAGTTTATTAGCCCACATCCACTCCAAAACTACCTCCAGGCACCAGTTCAAGGTTTCTACACCACCTTCTGAAACCCAGGGCTTTTTTTGAGCAGGAATGCACAAGAACACAGATCTGGCTGGCTTGGCATCAAGCAGTGTGGCCTAATATGCAAATAAGTCCCTGCTGGGCTTTTTCTACAAAAAAGCCTTGCTGAAACAATAGTGACATCAGTTGGTGTGGTCTAATATGCAAATAAGTTCCTTTTTCTACAGAAAAGCTCTGCTGAAAGCTATCTTCCAGGAAGCAAAATGTTGCTTCCCAAATCCAAGCCCAGAAAGGTGGTCTAGAACACTGTTTCCCATTTTCAGGGTTGGGACCCGGTACTGGACCATGGATGCCTCACTACCGGGTCACAAGAAAAGCCAAAGCTAGCCCCGTCCCAGCAAAGCACGACCTCTGCTCTGCTTCCTTCCTTCCATCATCTCTCTGTTGTGCAGAGAAAAGCCAGCCTTGAAGACTGACACAGGCTGCAAAGCCTGAGCTCCATTTGGCTTCCTTCCTTTCCCTGTCTTTGTGTTGTGCAGAGAGCAGTTGGGCTGCCTCTCCTTCCTTCTTCCCCTCTCCCAGTGTTTGAGAGAAAAGCTGGCATCCACTGGGACTTTAGATCTATTAAGTGTCCTTCAAGGTATGAGCTTTCATGTGCCTTGCAGTATGTTCTTTTGGGGAGATTTCCCGGGAGGCCTGGGCGGCAAAAAAGAGGTGTGTGTTTTTTTCAGCTGGGAGGGGTGGGGAATGGGCATTCCAGTAGCTATATTTTTTACCAAATGACCCCTGGGCAGAATTGCTGCTGGCTGGGGTAATCTGATGGTGAGTAAGGCTTTTTCCCCTTTGTCCCCCCTTCTTTCTTTTTCCCTATGCAAGGGATGCTCTGTATTTTTGGTGCTGGGGGTGGGGGGAAACAATAGTGGGAGGGCTTCTAGTGCCTGGCCCCACTGGTGCTTTTGGGGCACTGTATGAGAGAATTTTGGACTGGATGGTCCACTGGTCTGGTGTAGTGGTTAAGTGTGCGGACTCTTATCTGGGATGGGCCATTGGCCTGATCCAACATGGCTTCTCTTATGTTCTTATGAGGTACAGCAGCTGCCAGGGCCCAATGTGGGTGGTACACAGCACTGGCATTCCTGATGGCAATGGCAACAGCACTTCCAACTGCATACACTGGCCAGTGCTGTTGAGGAAGGGGTATGCAGGTGGTGCAGGCAATTGAACATGGGCATTAGGAGTGCTTGCAAGCTGGAGAAGAACACACAAACACATAGGTGCATGCAGCTGTGAGGGTGGAAAGAGAGGACCCTGGGAATGTATGAAAAAGTTGCAGACCACCCACTTTCCACCCCCATTTTGGCTCAGCATGAGTTTCAGAGAGATTTTTCTGAAAACGATGTTACTTCAGAAGAAGAGGCAGGTTTGGGGGAGTGCCCTGGAAGTGACATCATAGGGAAAGGTGGAGTTTTGGTTCAGTGTGCCCTGGAAGTGACATCACTTGGCCCTTGACCTGGAGGTGACACCACAGGAAATGACATAATTGCTGACTCCCGGCTCCACCCCCAAAGTCTCCTGGCTCCATCCCCAAATTTTAGTGGGCCATGAAGGAGAAGTGTAAAAATAACCGGGCCATGGAAAAGAAAAGTTTGGGAAACCCTGGTCTAGAAAGATACCATGATCAAGGAAAGCTGTTGAGAGATCCAGGAGAACCAATAGAGTCAAACTCCTTCCATCCATCTCCTATTATAATTCATCCAGCAGGGCAACTGAGGCTGTCCCAGTCCTAAAACCAGGCTGGAAAGGATTTAAACAATTTGCCTCATCCAGGAAAGCTTGAAGCTGTTAATCTTGCTCAAGAATGGAACATTTGAGACTGGTTGATATTTATTGAGATCACTTAAGTCCAGGGTAGGCATCTTTGGAAGTGGATGCACCACAACTTGTTTCAGGGCTGGGACAACCATCCCCTCTCTCAAGGAGATGTGAACTGCCTCTCAGATGCAGTTAACAAGCATCCCTCTGCAGATTTGAGTAGCTATGAAGGGCAAGGGTCATACAAACAGGCAGTAGGCTTCAAACCACCATAGATCCTGTCCATATCCTCAAACTGAATAAACTGAAAAGTGTTCCTGTCACATTTTTTCTGAACCCCTTTGGCTGTTCTCCCTCCATCCTCCTTCTCCAACCCTGGAGGAGTTCCTCAGGTCTCAGACAGTGGTAGCTTTTTGGGCACACCATGAAGGGAGGGAGTTTGCCTCACCCACAGCCTTTTCTTCCGTTACCTTTTCTCTCACACTATCTCTCCCATGCCACTGCTCCTGGTTCAACTCCTCAGCCATCCCTGGAATGCTCATCTTTATTAGCCTCTTGACAAGCCCATTTGCACCCTCTTCTATCCATCCCCCACTACCTGTGCTCAGTGACTACCCCCTTCCACCTGTCCCACCCACCTGCTTGCCCTGTCCTGCTCTGCCCCTCTGGCTGCCTGTGAGGTGTGCTAATCTCACTACTCATTTCCTCCACTGAGCCTTTTGTGTGGTGAGGCCACTCTTACCTTGTCAGCCATTTGTTTTGGGGTTGGTTTGGTTGGTTCTTCCTTGATCCCCTTTGGGGCCAGCCATCCTCTTCGGGTGCTGCAAGGCACTGGTGTGGGCTGCCCTGATTGAGGAGCTTCCTTGCTGACATCTCATGGAAGGTTGGCATTGTCAGAGGGTTGTGGTGACTACTCTCTGGCCATCGCATGGTTGTGGGCATTTTGTCCCCCGGAGCAGGACTCACTGGAACGTTAGGGTGAGCATCTTTGGCAGGGTAGGGGGCTTCTGGGGTGTCTTTACCAGGGTTGTGCCCACCTGGGGGTAGTCTGGGTTGTGCTTGAGACCCAAGCAGTTTCAAACAACTGTGTAGATGGCACCCTGGCACTATTTAACCCCAACACTACAAACATAGATTCCAAGTTGGAACAGATGCAAGAAATTTCAACTGTAAAGTGCTGAGCAAAACAGTCACAGTGGGCTATTAAATAGTCTACCTACTATTGCTGCCCAGATCAGAGTAGGCCTCTGATCACCCAGAACAGCTGTATGGCCTACACTCTGCAAACACAATGGTGGTTAAAGAAAGGTTAAAATGCTTGGGGCTCTTTAGCTTGGAGAAACGTCAACTGTGGGGTGACATGATAGAGGTTTACAAGATAATGCATGGGATGGAGAAAGAAGTACTTTTCTCCCTTTCTCACAATACAAGAACTTGTGGGCATTCGATGAAATTGCTGAGCAGTCAGGTTAAAACAGATAAAAGGAAGTACTTCTTCACCTAAAGGGTGATTAACATGTGGAATTCACTGCCACAGAAGGTGGTGGCAGCTACAAGCATAGACAACTTCAAGAGGGGGTTAGATAAAAATATGGAGCAGAGGTCCATCAGTGGCTATTAGCCACAGTGTGTATATATATGTGTGTGTACATATATATAATTTTTTTGGCCAATGTGTGACACAGAGTGTTGGACTGGATGGGCCAATGGCCTGATCCAACATGGCTTCTCTTATGTTCTTATGTGGTGAGAAGGTGTTTTTTCTTTGTCAACATCACTGCCACAGCATATGCTTTAAAGTGAGCTTTCTTTTCAGATTTGTTCCAAGTCTTCCTCCACTGTCACTCTAGTTGTCTCTTGTGTTTTCATCACCCACTCAGTAAACTAAGGGTCTCTAACACTTGAGAGAGGGCATGTGGGAGTGATCATGGTAACTGCCTTGGTAATTTTTTTACTTCCAAAGGTAAACCAGGGCATTGACAAGAGAACCAACCTTATCACAAGGAAAATATTCTAGAGCCATCCAAAAGCCATTTGAATCTATCTAGCCCTGAAGGTGGATCATTTTAATAGAATCCCCCACTCCCCAAGAGTCTTGGTATTCCTGTAAATCTAAATCCAAGTAGGGTGACCATAATGTCTGAAGGCCAGCCAGGGACACCTTGGGGGGGGGGGAAGGTAGGGGTGCGCGCGCGCACCGCCGGAAACAGGAAGTGATGTCACTTCCGGTGACGTCATGCCACTGCCGGAAACAGGAAGTGACACCACTTCCTGTGACATCACTTCCCCCAAATGACATCATTTCCCCCAAATGCCACTGCCGGAAACAGGAAGTGACTTCACAGCACTTCCTGTGACGTCCCCAAAAATCCCCCAAATATCACCGCCGGAAACAATTTTGTTCTCAAATCCTGTATATACTTCATCAGTATATGGGATAAGGCACTTTCTCAACTGTGCTGCATAATGCAGCCTATTTATTTTGTCCTGTTGGCTCTGTTGGCTCTATCTGCACCACCTTCATCACTTTCTGGGTGTGGTTCCCCCAGTGGGGTGGTCTCCCGACTCCCTCTGCCGGCTGTTTCTGATAGCCCTGCGCCCCCTCTTTCATTTGATATGTGTCCCGTGCGGGTGCCACCCTCCCGCCAGGAGATGCCGCAAAATGAGCCCCCTTGAGGCTTATGGCGGCAGGGCTCGGGGGAAGCGAGCTAGACTGCTGTTCTTTTGAGGGGTTATAGAGTGTTTCGAGCCCGTCCCTGTGGCATCGGTCCCATCGTTGTGGGACCCAGGGGGCCGGCGCAGCGGCACGCCGAAGCAGCCTGTCACTAATAACACAGGTCGAGATGCAGGACAGGAACCCGGAAGTGACCGACAGGCTGCTTCAGCGTGCCGCTGCGCCGGCCCCCTGGGCCCCACAACGATGGGACTGATGCCACAGGGACGGGCTCGAAACACTCTATGACCCCTCAAAAGAACAGCAGTCTAGCTCGCTTCCCCTGAGCCCTGCCGCCATAAGCCTCAAGGGGGCTCATTTTGCGGCATCTCCCGGCGGGAGGGTGGCATCCTCACGGGACACATATCAAATGAAAGAGGGGGCGCAGGCCTATCAGAAACAGCCGGCGGAGGGAGTCGCGAGACCACCCCACTGGGGGAACCACACCCAGAAAGTGATGAAGGTGGCGCAGATAGAGCCAACAGAGCAAACAGGACAAAATAAATAGGCTGCATTATGCAGCACAGTTGAGAAAGTGCCTTATCTCATATACTGATGAAGTAAATACAGGATCTGAGAACAAAATTGCACCAGAAGACACAAACACAAAGCTCCCTTACACTGAATCAGTGCTTGGGTCCACCAAAGTCAGTATTGTCTACTCCAGTCACAAACACAAAGCTCCCTTACACTGAATCAGTGCTTGGGTCCACCAAAGTCAGTATTGTCCACTCCAGTCACAAACACAAAGCTCCCTTACACTGAATCAGTGCTTGGGTCCACCAAAGTCAGTATTGTCACATAAGAACATAAGAGAAGCCCTGTTGGATCAGGCCAGTGGCCCATCCAGTCCAACACTCTGTGTCACATAACAACATAAGAGAAGCCCTGTTGGATCAGGCCAGTGGCCCATTCAGTCAGGAAGGGAGGGAGGGAAGGAAGGGAGGGAAGGAAGGAAGGAAGGAAGGGAGGAGGGAGGGAGGGAAGGGAGGGAGGGAAGGAAGGAAGAAAGGAAGGAAGGAAGGGAGGAGGGAGGGGAGGGAGGGAGGGAAGGAAGGAAGGAAGGGAGGAGGGAGGGAAAGGAGGGAGGGAAGGAAGGAAGGAAGGGAGGAGGGAGGGAAGGAAGGGAGGAGGGAGGGAAGGGAGGAAGGAAGGAAGGAAGGAGGGAAGGAGTGAGGGAAGGAAAGAAGGAAGGCCAGCCGTCCCCCCTCCGCCAGCCGCCCCCCCGCCAGCCGCCCCCCCCCCGCTTTTGGCTTACCTTGATCCAGGGCGGTGGCGGCCTCTCCTCCGGGCTGCTGGCGGGGCTGGCGGCGGCTGCGGAGGCCGGGAAGGCGGCGGAGAGGCCGGCGCTGGTCTCTGGAGGGCCTCCAGGGACCCACGGGGGCCTTTCCACTGCCGGCGCTGGCCTCTGGAGGCCTCCAGGGACCAGCGTCGGCCTCTCCGCGGCCTCCGCGGGCCTCTGGAGGCCCTCCAGGGACCCACGGGGGCCTCTCCACTGCCAGCGCTGGCCTCTGGAGGCCTCCAGGGACCAGCGCCGGCCTCTCCGCGGCCTCCGCGGGCCTCTGGAGGGCTTCCAGGGACCCGCGGGGGCCTCTCCACTGCCGGCGCTGGCCTCTGGAGGCCTCCAGGGACCAGCGCCGGCCTCTCCGTGGCCTCCGCGGGCCTCTGGAGGGCCTCCAGGGACCCGCGGGGCCTCTCCGCGGCCTCCGTGGGCCTCTGGAGGCCCTCCAGGGACCCGCGGGGGCCTCTCCACTGCCGGCGCTGGCCTCTGGAGGCCTCCAGGGACCTGCGGGGGCCTCTCCGTGGCCTCCGCGGGCCTCTGGAGGCCCTTCAGGGACCCGCGGGGGCCTCTCCACTGCCGGCGCTGGCCTCTGGAGGCCTCCAGGGACCAGCGCCGGCCTCTCCGCGGCCTCCGCGGGCCTCTGGAGGCCCTCCAAGGACCCGCGGGGGCCTCTCCACTGCCGGCGCTGGCCTCTGGAGGCCTCCAGGGACCAGCGCCGGCCTCTCCGCGGCCTCCGCGGCCCTCTGGAGGCCCTCCAGGGACCCGCGGGGGCCTCTCCACTGCCGGCGCTGGCCTCTGGAGGCCTCCAGGGACCAGCGCCGGATTCTCCGCGGCCTCCGCGGGCCTCTGGAGGCTCTCCAGGGACCCACGGGGGCCTCTCCACTGCCAGTGCTGGCCTCTGGAGGCCTCCAGGGACCAGCGCCGGCTGCTCCGCGGCTTCTCCGCGGCCTCCGCTGGTCGCTGGAGGCCCTCCAGAGTCTCTGGAGGGCTTCCAGCGACCAGCAGAGACCGCGGAGAGGCCTCCGCCACCGCCGGGCCCCGCGCGCGGGCGGGGAAGGCGGCGAGTGAGGGAGGGAGTGTCCCTGCGCGTGCGCAGGGGCCCTGCGCACGCGCAGGGACGCTCCCTTTCTCACTCGCCGCCTTCTCCGCCGGCGCCCGCGGCCCACCGCCTCCAGGGCTGGCTAAACCGGGACCTCTAAATGGTCCCGGTATAGCCAGCCCGGGAGGCGGGAATAGGGGGCCAGAACCGGGACATTCCCGGGCGCCCTGGACGGTCTGGCCACCCTATTCCAAGTAAATAATGATCTGTCCACGACAAAGGAACTGCCATCAATTCCTCCACCCTCAGATCACATTCCTCCCACCTAGAACAAAATACCTGATAAAGAGTGTTACCTGCACAATGTGTAGGACTGGTTATTATCTGAGACAGGCCTATGGTTGTCATGGAGGCCATAAATCCTGATCCATTCCTGAAAGACCACTTCAGCATGAATGTTGGGGTCTCCCAGTTCAACCAGGCTAGGGCTCCTCAACATCATCCTGAGACCACCTCTTGTAGCTCTAGCAGGGTGGGTGGTGTACCAACAGAATCCCAGCCCTGTCTCTCAGTTCCAACATTAGGTACACAGCTTTAAAACTGGACTTATAAAGCTATAGCTTGCAATTTTTTAAAAAATAACAGCAATTGGTCAAGTCTCTGTTGGAATTAATACGGAAATAGGTAACTCAGAATAACTGATTCTCACTTTAACTGCTATCAAAACAATAATCTTATAACAGACTATGCTATAAATATAGGCCAGAATTAGAAATGTTACAGTTTATATAATGGTATCTGGCCATTCTGTGGACAAAAAGAAACCTCTGAATTACAATTTGACAGAGTTTGAATGTGCAGGAAGGTGTGGTCCCCTGAGTGAGTAGATGGTTGGGTGCACTCCAGAATACTGTGGTAAAAACACAGACTCCACAACAGCCAGTTAACAGTTATATTTTGGGATAAACGTAAGAGGCAGTCAAGACAGGCATTGGTCATACACAGAATAGCAGTCCTCCAATATGTAGCACCAAATCACAGTCCAATAGAGAAGTCAAAAGCAGTCCAATACATTACATGAATCCAGCAAGTCAGTCAGTAAGTCACTCCTTCCAAGAAACAGTTCAACAGAGTTTCTCCTTCACATATGTCATTCATACAGCATCGCCCAAGGCCAAGGCACGGTATGTAACCAAGGCGAAGTGCTGTGGCTAATGCTACCACAGATATAGTGCAGCCACCCAATCCTAAGCCTGATTGGTAACATGAGCTACACCTGTGCTTCTCGTGACTTCTATCACAGCTGTATAGTTTTAGTTGCATAACCTTGACTCAGCAGTTGAGTTCTTAAAGGAACTCAACACTGACACAATTAAGTTGAAATACTCCATTATTTTAACCACAACATACTGGTTTAAATGCTAATTTTCCAAGGAGGATCTGTATTTTGAAATAACTAATTTTAACTGAAAAGATCTTGGGGGTGGGGTGGGGGGAAATGTAGTGCTTTAAGTGAGTCAGATCTAGAGAAAGTTAAACTTAAATCCCATTAATGTAGATGGATTTAAATTTGTCCCAACTAACTTCTCCCATTACAACTTCTCTCAAAGGGAATTTAGCACAATTAACGTTCTCTGGATCAGAACAAATATGTTTTCTACACAGAAAATAATGGTTCCTTAACAGTTGCTTGTATTTAGGATCACATACGTTTTATTTTTCTTCCAGCCTATTTTATAATAATAATAATAATAATAATAATAATAATAATAATAATAATAATAATAATAATAATAATAATAATAATAATAATAATAATAATACTTTTTATTTATATCCAGCCCTACCCGCCAGGGCAGGCTCAGGGTGGCTCACAACATACGAGTATAAAATACAATAAAATCATACATAGTAAATTACAATTTCAATAATAAAATCATCATTAAACCATTAACAACTATATTAAAATGAACATTGTGGTGGTATAACTTTGGTCTTAATAAAATTCAGTGGCTAAAGCATGTCCAGCGAAACTGTCTTGGCTCGGTATTAGGTGAAGGCTAGTTTGAAGAGGTAGGTCTTACAGGCCCTGCGGAACTGATCTAAACATCGCAGGGCCCATACCTCCTCTGGAGTTGATTCCACAGCAGTGGGGCTACAATGGAGAAGGCTCGATCCCGGGTGGTAGGGTTGCCAAGTCCGACTCAAGAAATATCTGGGGATTTTGGGGGTGGAGCCAGGAGCAAGGGTGTGACAAGCACGATTGAACTCTAAAGGGCATTCTGACCATTACATTTAAAGGGACCACATAACTTTTAAAAACCTTCCCCCCATTTGGAAATGGGGAATGGGGTTCGGCGGTGCGGCTGGCGTTGTGCCGCCGTGGGGGGTAGCAGGAGAGGAGGCAGGGGCTCCAGGCGCCATGGGGCCCGCAGGGCAGGGCAGCGTCGAGGAGGCGGGTGGCAGAGGCATTGCGCAGGGCCGGGGGCAACAGGGACAGGTCGGGGCGGCAGCGGTGGGGCGGCGTGGTGGAGAGCAGGGCCCTGCAGCCAGGCCCAGCGCCAGCAGCACCGTCGGCAGCCCCAAGGCCGCAGCCAGCAGCCATCCGCGCTGTCCGAAGCCCCCTGCCGGCCCCAGCAGCCGCCAGTCCCCAGCAGGCCAGTCCCGAGGGAAAGGGAGGGGAAGGGAGGTGTTGCGCAGGGCCGGGGGCAGCAGGGCCAGGTCGGGGCAGCAGCGGTGGGGCGGCGTGGTGGAGAGCAGGGCCCCGCAGCCAGGCCCAGCACCAGCAGCACCGCCGGCAGTCCTGAGGCCGCGGCCAGCAGCTGTCCGCACCGTCCAAAGCCCCCTGCCGGCCCCAGCAGTCGCCAGTCCCCAGCAGGCCAGTCCCCAGCCGCCGGCCCCAGCAGCCGCCACTGCAGCCCCGAGGGAAAGGAAGGGGAGGGGAGGCGTTGTGCAGGGCTGGGTCGGGGCGGCAGCAGTGGGGCGGCGTGGTAGAGAGCAGGAGCCCCGCAGTCAGGCCCAGTGCCAGCAGCACCGCCGGCAGCCCCGAGGCCGTGGCCAGGAGCCGCCCGCGCCGTCTGAAGCCCCCCGCTGGCCCCAGCAGCCGCCAGTCCCCAGCAGGCCAGTTTCCAGCCTCCAGCCCCAGCAGCCGCCACTGCAGCCCCGAGAGAAAGGAAGGGGAGGGGAGGCTTCCTGGGAGCGCCGTCGAGGGCCAGTTGGTGGCGGCGCGGACAGGCCACTAGCTGCCGCCTCCTCCTCTCCGCTCCCAGGTCTGTTGGTTGGTGGGAAGGCCCAGCCCAGGCACCCCGCCCAGCTCTCCCCCCGCCCCCAGATATTTTGAGAGCAGGGGTTGAGGCTGAAAATTCGGGGGTCCCCCTCCAGGGCGGGAGGGTTGGGAAGCCTACCGGGTGGTCTTCAATCTGGCCTCCCTTGGCCCAGGGATATTCAGCTGGTTCTTTCCAGCTGACCTCAGTGCTCTCTGGGGTTCATATGGGGAAAGACGGTCCCTCAAATAGGCAGGTCCTCGGCCATATTGATCATGGCACTAATCCAAAATGGATAACCTCAAACTTCTATAGAGCATTATAGCCTAAAAGTAATTTAGAAGTTTCCTTTTATCCTCAGAACGTCCCAATCCTTTAAATGTTTTGTGGCATATTAAAAACCAAAGAATGTATTGTGGCATAACCTTTTATAAACCAGATTAGATACATAAAATGTCACATTTAAACTGTAGAGAGATTTGTACCCAAAGTTAAAAATGTGAAGAGCCAAGTCATGAAGTTATAAAATGTTGGCCAAAGATCCTGAACGTTCTAATTTTGTATTTATGTCCATCGAAAAGAATGTAGTAAAATTTTAAACTATATTTTGTTTTAAGAATAAAATAAGAATCAAATTATATAAAATAAATTCTTCAGCATTTAACAAATGCTGTCATCATCATTGTCATCATTTTTACCCAGCTATACCACCTCTTCTTTCCTCTTGCATTCCTCTTAGGAATCAGATAAGGCAGGGGTAGCCTCCAGATATTTTTTGCCTACAACTCCCATGGCCAATGGCTGGGGCTGATGGGAGTTGTAGGCAAAAAACATCTGGAGAGTTACCATTGGCTACCCTTGAGATAAGGCATTTTACTGGGTTTCTGGCCAATCATCTGCTTTGTTTCCACATAACCTTTTACAAGGCATGCCTTTCATTATAAAACAATGGTTCGTAAATGGTGACTATACCCAATGATGGATGACAGTAATTTTGGACTGGGTTACAAGAATGCATATAACATAGCACCGAGGTGAGTAGATACATTTTTACATTTTTACATTTTATTTATTTATTTATTTATTTATTTATTTATTTTATTCGATTTATATCCCGCCCTACCCCACCAAGGTACTATGGCAGAGTCAACAATTTATATAGCCTGGGCTTTTTTTTGTAGAAAAAAACCCAGCAGGAACTATTGGGCCACACCCCCTAATGCCAAGCCAGCTGGAACTGTGTTCCTGTGCACTCCTGCTAAAAAACAACAAAACCCTGTATATAACAAAATATTTAAGACAATTTGCTAGTTGTCTATGAATGAGCTAAGGAGTTTCACTTCTGGATCAAGAACTGGAGCTCTATCATGACCAAAGATAAGATTAAAAAAAATTGATTCAGGGACTTCCAGGGTTGGATCATGGAGAATTGAGTTGCTTTTCAAAAGAGGAGCGAACTGGAGCGTCTGTTCTGGGTAGAGAAGGCGACCCCAATGCCTGTTGCCTACTTTTCTCAGTGAGGGAAAGGCCAAGATATGCTTAGGAGAATTCTGAGGGGATTTATTTTGGCTGACGAGGAGTCCCAGTGGGGTTCCTTTTAGTTTTGAAGAGTCCTCGTCAAAGAATTGCATTCCAGCATCTACAGAGGGTCCCTGCGGTCCTTAAATTGACTTAAATTCATCAAGATTCAAGCCTTCTTTGGACTATATCAATATCTAAATATTTATCTTTGGAAAGGACGGTGTTAAGGAGGATATATTTGGCTGCAAGGTAAGAAGATTGTTATCTATCATTCCGGGACTAAAATTAATTTTATGAGAGACAAGGATTAAAATTTGGACTTAACTACAATACTCTAAAGTTGTAAAGAAGAAAAGGGGGTAATTTTGGGGACTTCTGGAATTATAGAAACAAAGTTAAAGCATGAAAAACAACTAATGTTTGGAATACTTGCGGTTTCTGGAAAAAAACCTCATTGTCACTGAGTTGCTGAAGTGGAAGATGTCACAGGAAGTGGCATCATACAAGTATTGTGAGATCTCTCAACCATTGAGAACATGACTTCGTGGCAAGAAAAGCAGGAGGGAGCCATTAGAAGAAGGGAACTTTCTAAACCTCCTGGCCTTCTCTAGGACTTGAAAACCATAGTGAAATTGTGGTGGCCATTAAAGGAAGGTAAAAAATTTTTAAAAATTCAAGAAAAAAGAATGAGACTTTAAAAATTAGTGGAGCCGGCAGATATTTTGACTACAGACTGAAACATATTGGACTATAATATTGGAACCAATTTTGGTGGTCCTTTGGTGAAAAAGGAAAAAAAACTTTTTAAAAGGGTCTGAAAAGTGGCAGACGCCATTTTGAATATTTTTAAAACTTTAAAAAATAATATCTCAAGTTAGGAAGCCCTGAGAATGGCAATTTTGGGCTCATTGAAAAGGGCATTTCCTAATCTACAAGATCTTATGGTCTAATTTGAATTTGGTGAGACCAACTTTAGAGCCTATTTTAGCAGTGGGAAAACAGTAATGTCTGATCACAAGCAGGCACCAAGACTGACACGGGCAAGGACTGGCTCACTTGAAGAAGGCATAATGCCTAAAATACAAGACCAATTGGATGCTATGGAGGCAAGATTGGTCAAAGTGATGAAAGATTTAATAATGGACAATAAGAAGCAATTAAAAAAAGACATTGAAACAAGTGCAGAAATGGTGAAGACAGAAATTAAAAAAGAAATTGAGGATCTCAGAAAGGAATCACAAGCAACACTAAATAAAGTACATGTAGTTGAAAATACGGGTGAAGGATCAAGATTCCATGATTAACAAATTGCAGGAGAACGTAGCTCTGCAAGACTGTAAGTTAATGGAAAACCAGATACGTTTGAGAGGAGTACCAGAGAATGAAGGATCTGACTTAAAGGCATATAATGGGAATTATTGCTGAGTTTTTGGCGATAGAACCTGATGAATCTAGCCATCTTTATGACTATATATACAGAGTCAATTCATTATATGCCAAGAAAAACAAAGTACCAAGAGATGTGGTAATAAAATTTATTTCAAGAGACATGGTAGGAAAGATCTTAAGAAAACAATTTGAAAAAACATTGGAAATTGATGGAAGCAGAGTAAGAATCAGGAAAGAGCTGCCAAGAAAGGTTATAAATGACAGAAGACTGTACAAAAAACTAACTGACAAGCTGCGGGATAATGAAGTGAGATATAGATGGATACTGCCTGAAGGTCTAAGTTTTGAACATGGTGGAAGGAGGATTACAATTACAAATGTACAGGAACTGAGGAGATTTTTTGAAGAAAATGAGGGATTTGGGGATACAGAATAAAAGAAGAATTGTTATGGATTACAAATTAATATCTTGGAATGTAAATGGACTAAATTCATCGTAAAAAAAAGGAAAGGCTACATTTCATTGGATTAAGAAACAAAAATGTAATATAATTTGTCTACAAGAAGTACATATTAAATAATTGGATTATAAATTTTTATGGAATAAACAATTGGGTAAGGAATTTTTTTCCTTGGCTAAGGAGAAAAAAAGGGGAGTGATTTTTTATGTTAAACAGGAACTGAATCCAAAATTGATCTTTAAGGACAATGAAGGAAGATATTTAGCTGTGGAAGTGATGATGAATGATAAAAGGACATTGTTGTTGGGATTGTATGCCCCAAATGGGGTGAAAGACTCCTTCTTTAAAGACATTGTGCAACAATTAGACCAAGTGACTTATGAACAAATAATGGTAATGAGAGATTTCAATGGAACAATTACTAATGATTTGGACAGATCAGGGAAAAGAAATAAGGAGAGGAAATTACCAAAGTCATTTTTTGATTTAGTGAAACAAGAAAGCTTGAGAGATATATGGAGGAAATTGAATCCTAAGGTTATACATTTTATTCAGCTAGGCACAACTCTTTCTCAAGAATCGATATGTTATGGACTACAAAAGATCCTGGACTTATGACGAAAAAAATAGAGATTCTTCCTAAAGTTGGGGCCGATCACAATCCATTGATGTGGTTGGCAAAAAGTGTGAAAAAAACTAGGAGATGGAGAATAAATGAAGATTTGCTACGGAAACCAGAGATAGTGATGTCTCTAGAAAAGGAAACTAAAGCTTTCTTCAATAATAAATGAAAAGGAGGACATTCAATTCCAAATGGTGTGGGATGCATACAAAGCAGTAATGAGAGGCATTTTAATCACAATGAAAAATAAAGATAAGAGAAACAAATGATGGACATTCAAAAAGATATTGGGAAAAAAGAAAAAGAACTTAAAAAAGGACCAAGAAAAAAGAAAATAATAAGGGAAATTACAATATTGCAGAATCAATTGAGTCATTGAGGTTGAATGGAAAGATAGAATGAGTCATTGAACATAAGAACATAAGAGAAGCCATGTTGGATCAGGCCAATGGCCCATCCAGTCCAACACTCTGTGTCACACAGTGGCCAAAAAAATTATATATATATATATATACACACATATATATACACACTGTGGCTAATAGCCACTGATGGACCTCTGCTCCATATTTTTATCTAACCCCCTCTTGAAGCTGTCTATGCTGTCCTTTAAGCGGTGGAAAACCAGTCCAAGTGAGATTAGTAAAAGGGAACACAGGCTGTGGCAAATCAAATGCAAGACTGTGATCAGGCAGGCAAAAAGGGACTATGAGGAGCATATTGCAAAAAACATAAAGACCAACAATAAAACTTTCTTCAAATATATTAGAAGTAGGAAACCAGCCAGGGAGGCAGTGGGGCCCTTGGATGACCATGGGGTAAAAGGATTACTGAAGGAGGATAGGGAAATGGCTGAAAAGCTAAATGAATTTTTTGCCTCCGTCTTCACTGTAGAAGACGAGAACTTTTTGCCCGCCCCAGAACCACTAATTTTGGAAGGGGTGTTGAAAGACCTGAGTCAGATTGAGGTGACAAATGAGGAGGTCCTACAACTGATAGACAAATTAAAAACTAATAAGTCACCGGGTCCGGATGGCATACATCCGAGAGTTCTGAAGGAACTCAAAGTTGAACTTGTGGATCTTCTAACAAAAATCTGTAATCTTTCATTGAAATCTGCCTCCATTCCTGAGGACTGGAAGGTAGCAAATGTCACCCCCATCTTTAAAAAAGGTTCCAGAGGAGATCCGGGAAACTACAGGCCAGTCAGTCTGACTTCAATACCGGGAAAGTTGGTAGAAACCATTATCAAGGACAGAATGAGTAGGCACATTGATGAACACGGGTTATTGAGGAAGACTCAGCATGGGTTCTGCAAGGGAAGATCTTGCCTCACTAACCTGTTGCATTTCTTTGAGGGGGTGAACAAACATGTGGACAAAGGAGACCCGATAGATGTTGTTTACCTTGACTTCCAGAAAGCTTTTGATAAAGTTCCTCATCAAAGGCTCCTTAGAAAGCTTGAGAATCATGGAGTAAAAGGACAGGTCCTCTTGTGGATCAAAAACTGGCTGAGTAATAGGAAGCAGAGAGTGAGTATAAATGGGCAGTCTTCGCAGTGGAGGACGGTAAGCAGTGGGGTGCCGCAGGGCTCGGTACTGGGTCCCATGCTTTTTAACTTGTTCATAAATGATTTAGAGTTCGGAGTGAGCAGTGAAGTGGCCAAGTTTGCGGATGACACTAAATTGTTCAGGGTGGTGAGAACCAGAGAGGATTGTGAGGAACTCCAAAGGGATCTGTTGAGGCTGGGTGAGTGGGCGTCAACGTGGCAGATGCGGTTCAATGTGGCCAAGTGCAAAGTAATGCACATTGGGGCTAAGAATCCCAGCTACAAATACAAGTTGATGGGGTGTGAACTGGCAGAGACTGATCAAGAGAGAGATCTTGGGGTCATGATAGATAACTCACTGAAAGTGTCAAGACAGTGTGCGTTTGCAATAAAAAAGGCCAATGCCATGCTGGGAATTATTAGGAAGGGAATTGAAAACAAATCAGCCAGTATCATAATGCCCCTGTATAAATCGATGGTGCGGTCTCATTTGGAGTACTGTGTGCAGTTCTGGTCGCCGCACCTCAAAAAGGATATTATAGCTTTAGAGAAGGTGCAGAGAAGGGCAACTAGAATGATTAAAGGGCTGGAGCACTTTCCCTATGAAGAAAGGTTGAAACGCTTGGGACTCTTTAGCTTGGAGAAACGTCGACTGCGGGGTGACATGATAGAGGTTTACAAGATAATGCATGGAATGGAGAAAGTAGAGAAAGAAGTACTTTTCTCCCTTTCTCACAATACAAGAACTCGTGGGCATTCGATGAAATTGCTGAGCAGACAGGTTAAGACGGATAAAAGGAAGTACTTCTTCACCCAAAGGGTGATTAACATGTGGAATTCACTGCCACAGGAGGTGGTGGCGGCCACAAGTATAGCCACCTTCAAGAGGGGTTTAGATAAAAATATGGAGCACAGGTCCATCAGTGGCTATTAGCCACAGTGTATGTGTGTATATAACATTTTTTGCCACTGTGTGACACAGAGTGTTGGACTTGATGGGCCGTTGGCCTGATCCAACATGGCTTCTCTTATGTTCTTATGTTCTTATGCTTGTAGCCACCACCTTCTGTGGCAGTGAATTCCACATGTTAATCACCCTTTGGGTGAAGAAATATTTCCTTTTATCAGTTTTGACCTGACTGCTCATCAATTTCATCGAATGCCCACGAGTTCTTGTATTGTGAAAAAAGGAGAAAAGTACTTCTTTCTCTACTTTCTCCATCCCATGCATTATCTTGTAAACCTCTATCATGTCACCCCGCAGTCGACGTTTCTCCAAGCTAAAGAGCCCCAAGCGTTTTAACCTTTCTTCATAGGGAAAGTGTTCCAACCCTTTAATCATTCTAGTTGCCCTTTTCTGGACTTTTTCCAATGCTATAATATCCTTTTTGAGGTGCGGCAACCAGAATTGCACACAGTATTCCAAATGAGACCTCACCATCGATTTATACAGGGGCATTATGATACTGGCTGATTTGTTTTCAATTCCCTTCCTAATAATTCCCAGCATGGCATTGGCCTTTTTTATTGCAATCGCACACTGTCTTGACATTTTCAGTGAGTTATCTACCATGACCCCAAGATCTTTCACTTGGTCAGTCTCTGCCAGTTCACATCCCATCAACTTGTATTTGTAGCTGGGATTCTTGGTCCCAATGTGCATTACTTTGCACTTGGCCACATTAAACCTCATCTGCCACATTGATGCCCACTCACCCAGCCTCAACAGATCCCTTTGGAGTGCCTCACAATCCCGTCTGGTTCTCACCACCCTGAACAATTTAGTGTCATCTGCAAACTTGGCCACTTCACTGCTTACTCCCAACTCCAAATCATTTATGAAGAAGTTAAAGAGCATGGGACCCAGTACTGAGCCCTTCGGCACCCCACTGCTTACCGTCCTCCACTGTGAAGACTGCCCATTTATACTCACTCTTTGCTTCCTATTAATTAGCCAGTTTTTGATCCACAAGAGGACCTGTCCTTTTACTCCATGACTCTTCAGCTTTCTAAGGAGTCTTTGATGAGGAACTTTATCAAAAGTTTTCTGGAAGTCAAGGTAAACAACATCTATTGGGTCTCCTTTGTCCACATGTTTGTTCACCCCCTCAAAGAAATGTAACAGGTTAGTGGGGCAAGATCTTCCCTTACAGAACCCATGCTGAGTCTTCCTCAATAACCCATGTTCATCAATATGCCTACTCATTCTGTCCTTGATAATAGTTTCTACCAACTTTCCTGGTATTGAAGTTGACAGTGTCCTATTCCTTTAAGGGATATTGGAACTGCCAGAGATTGAGTCATCCTTGACTACAGGTGGTATATTGTCATCAGGTGTGAGCCATTTAACCAGTTTGGAATGGGATTGGCTAAGGCCACTAGAAATGCAGTAGCCAGCTACCAGTTCAGTGTGGGATAGGAAAGGACGATACTAGTGTGGCATACTGTTGGATGGATATTGGATTGATGACTGTGGACTGTGTATTGACTATTCTCTTGGACTCTGTATTTGTACCTCTGCCTGGATCTACTTGTGTGTAAGTGTATGACTAGTGGACTGCCTATTGACTCTGATACCTGCCTGAACCCATTACAGTTTGTTGAACCTGCTATCTGTGTCGAGTGTCTTCCTTGGGACTGCAACTGAGACTGGTCTGACCAGTGGGAGCTTCTTCTACAACTCTGTCAGAAGTCAGACTGACTGGCCTGTAATTTCCCGGATCTCCTCTGGAACCCTTTTTAAAGATGGGGATGACATTTGCTACCTTCCAGTCCTCAGAAACGGAGGCAGATTTCAATGAAAGATTACATATTTTTGCATCAAATACATTGAGATTGAATTGAGAGGTAGAATGGAATCTTAAGAGACTGCAACAGAAATCTTTTGAAGGAGCAAATAAACCTGGAAAATACCTGGCTTGGCAAATGAAAAAAAAAAGGGAAAATAAATTTGTGAACAATATTCTTTTGGGAAGTAAAGAAATTGTTGACCAAGCAGGAATTAAAAGGGAATTTTACAAATATTATGCTAAGTTATTTCAAGCTCAAAAGGTGGAGAAGAGAAAAATAGATGCATATTTACAGAAAATTCAAGTAAATCCCTTAACAGAAAACATGGAAAAAGTATTAAATGAACCAATTGAAGAAATTGAAGTTGAAGCAGCTATAAATTCGATGAAAATGGGAAAAGCACCGGGTCCAGACGGCTTTACAGCAAAATTTTACAAAGTCCTCGTACAGACGTTATTACCAAAACCTCAGAAGCTAATTAATATTATAAGGATTGACGGGACAATACCAAATACATGGAAGGAAGCAACAATTTCGTTGATACCAAAAGAAGATAGAGATACCACAAATGTAAACAATTATAGACCAATTTCATTACTTAACAATGACTACAAAATATATGCTAGGATACTAGCAGAACAACTCAAACAGCATTTGAATAATTTTATCAAAGAGGAACAAGCAGGATTTCTTCCCAAGAGACAAATTAGAGATAATATTAGAACTGTTATAGATATTGTTGAATATTATGAGAGGCATTCTGAAAAAGAAGTGGCACTATTTTTTGCAGATGCAGAGAAGGCCTTTGACAATGTGAATTGGGACTTTATGTTTGCAGTGATGGAAAAACTGGGACTAGGAGAAGATTTTATAAGAATGGTTAAGGCGATATATACTGAGCAACAAGCAAGACTCTGTATAAATGCAGATTTGACAGAGAAAATGATAATTGGTAAAGGAACAAGGCAAGGCTGCCCTCTATCTTCATTGATATTTATAATGACACTAGAAATTTTGCTTAGGCAAATACAAGATGACAAAGAAATAGAGGGGTTGAAATTGAAAGGTCTTACCTATAAATACAGAGCATTTGCTGATGATGTAATGTTTATCAATGAAAATCCCTTATATGTGACACCATTGCTGCTTCGCAAAATACATGAGTATGGAGAATTGGCAGGCTTTTATTTAAATAAAGAAAAATTTAAAAATTTGTGTAAAAATATGACAGAGCCAACAGGAAAAACTGCAAAGGGCAACGGAGTGTGAGGTCACTTCAAAAGTAAAATATTTAGGTGTGGAAGTTACCATGAAAAATATAGATTTGTATAAGAATAACTATGAAAAGCTCTGGTGGAAAACTGATGAAGTCTTGATAAAATGGAACAAATTGAACTTGTCTATGCTGGGCAGAATTGCTGCAATTAAAATGAATGTCTTACCAAGAATTATGTTCCTATTTCAAACAATTCCAATTGTGAAGGACAATAAACAATTTACTAAACAGCAAAGAAAAGTTTCAGAATTTGTATGGGCTGGAAGAAAACCAAGGATTAAAATGAAAATCTTGAAACGGATGCAAAAGAAAGGGGAGGCTTCCAGTTACCGGATCTAAAATTTTATCATGATGCAGTGTGTTTGGTATGGATTGAAGAATGGATGATGTTATTGAATAAAAAATTGTTGGTTTTAGAAGGCCATGGAAATATTTTTGGTTAGCATGCATATATGTTTTATGGGAAAAATAAGACGGATGGGTTTTTCTCACACCATTTTATAACAAGAAATCTGCTAAATACTTGGTTCAAATATAAAACATATGGTGATGAGAGAAAGCCACTATGGATTGTGCCAACTGAAGTAATAAAATTGTCCTCAGAAACTGATGAAGGGATGTGGTTAACATATAGCCAACTATTAAAGATACAGGGAGGAAAGGTGGAACTAAAATCAGCTGAAGAATTACAACATGAATATAATTGGTTTCAACTACAACAAATCAAGAGTTTGGTGGAACAGAACATCAAAAACGAAGGTATAAGACAGGAGCAAACAGAATTGGAAAGAATGCTGTTGGGTGATAATGAAAAGTTGATTTCAAGGACCTATAAATTACTATTGAAGTAGTCTACGAAATATGAAGCAGTTAAATTTCAAATGATAAAATGGGCAATCAATTTTAACAAAGAAATACAAATGGAATCTTGGGAGTATTTATGGAAGAACTCTATGAAGATATCGACATGTTACAATATTAAAGAAAACTGTTTTAAAATGCCATATAGATGGTACATGACACCTAAGAAATTGGCAAAAATGAACAATTTTGGATGTTGGAAATGTAAAAAACATGAAGGATCTTTCTACCATATGTGGTGGACTTGTGAGAAAGCAAAACAATTTTGGCAAATGATTCAGAAAGAAATGTCAAAAATTTTAGGTTATGACATTAAGAGGTCTCCAGACTCTTTTTTTGTTGGGATTACAAATGGAAAGTTTTCCAAAACAAGATAGAACGATGGTGTGGTATCTGCTTTCAGCTGCAAGAACATTATATGCGCAGTTATGGAAGCAAGATAAAATACCAGAAAAATGGGATTGGATTATAAAAGTTATGTCATGGAGTGAAATGGACAAGCTTACAAATGCAGGGCATATAAAATTGATCTAAGTGCCAGAGATGAGATATTCTTGTAGAATTAATTTTTACAGGATGTGAATCTCATAGAGACCTGATACCCTGCCCAACAGGCAGGAAATGTGTACAGCAGCAAGTTTGCTGGATCCATGTGCAGATTGGATTGTCAACAAGAATTTAGCTACACCAACCATACTTCATCATAGTAATGGAAGGGGTTATAAATTCTTCTGTGCCTTGCATTACACATGGAAATTCTGGTCATAGTCTGCTTTCTCATACATAAAACCACCTTATTGTCCAAGTTTCTCTCTAGATTAGAGTGAAATAGTGTATCTCCAGAATAATGGAAGGAGCGATTCCTTTGCTGAATTGTTCTGAGAGTTCACAGTATAAGAGCAGAAAGTGCAGTAGCTAATGTCACTCTAGCTGGGTGTTGCACTAATAAGCTGGAAGTCTACTTTGCAAGTAGTGAGAGAAAAGTTGCGATTGCCCTCCATTAGGAGCACACAGGAAAGATGTAGATAAGTAAGGAATAATTACTGACCTTTACCCTGACAAGCAAGTTCCTGTATGCTCAGTTAGAGCAGGTGATTCAGAAACCTGATATCTCAACAGCTGCAGGCAGAGCAATACATTTTCAGAATGTAGCTTACTCAGGATGATCTACCCACTGCTGACAGCTCTCTGCAGTCTGTGACATATGAACATCTTAGCACCATGTGGACTTGGTATGCTAGTGCTGGAGGGAATCTCAATGATTCCATTTTCCCTGTTAGCCCTAATTCTGCTGCTATTGCCCCAGTTTTAAACTCAGATGCCAAACTTGGATTTTTATATTCCTACAGCCTTTACCTCCATTCGTAAATTCATTATGCCGGGGACACAGAAGACTGGGATTAACAATAAGGAGCATTTATACTGGGCAAGTAGCACAGCACCTGGAAGGCACACCTACCTGTATTAGGTTGTGGGACTGGAAAAGATTAGCAATATGTTTTGCAGCAGAAAAGAAAGGCTGACAAGTAATTTAATAGTTGTGTGGATTGGAATGGTGGTCTGGTTAATTTTTAGCCTAACAAAAACAAACAAACAAAATGGTGGGGAGGTTATTTATATCATCACATTAACCTATCCCTGCCATCAGGGGTATTCCCAGCCAAGTTAAAAGAGGCAGTGGTGCGCCCGCTTTTGAAGAAGTCTTCTCTGGACCTTTCGGTCCTGGCCAATTATTGCCCTGTCTCAAATCTACCGTTTCTGGGTAAGATAATTGAGAAAGCGGTGGCAGATCAGTTTCAAGCTTTCCTGGAGGACACATCTGTCCTCGATCCCTTCCAGTCTGGCTTCCACCCTTGTCATGGGATGGAGACTGTTCTGGTCACCCTCACAGATTACCTTAGAAGGCACCTGGATCAAGGCAGGTCAGCACTGCTATTACTTTTAGATCTCTCAGCAGCATTTGACATGGTAGACTATGATCTAATGACCCACTGCCTTGCCGACATTGGAGTTCAGGGGGTGGCCTTACAGTAGTTTTTCTCCTTTCTCCATGGTCGGGGACAAAGGGTGGTGATTGGCGAGCAGTCCTCCCTGTGTCACCCACTAGAGTGTGGTGTACCACAGGGAACTATTCTCTCACCAATGATGTTTAACATCTATATGCGCCCCCATGCCCAGTTTGCCAGAGGTTTTGGGCTGGGGTTTCACCAATATGCAGATGACACCCAGCTCTATCTGTTGATGGACGGCCACTTAGACTCCACCCCAGACCATCTGACCAGGGCATTGGAAGCAGTGGCTGGTTGGTTGAAGTTGAGTCATCTGAAACTTAATCCAACTAAGACGGAGGTTTTGTATATGAGTCACGGGGGGCTGGGACCAAGCATCCGGCTCCCCACCTTGGATGGTGCACTTCTTGTGCCAGCTCAGATGTGAGGAGCCTGGGTATGACACTGGATGCCACCCTTTCTATGGAGGCCCAGATCAAAGCTGTTGCACGGTCTGCCTTTTGCCATCTCCAGCAGGCCAGGCAACTAGCACCTTTCCTAGTTCCTCGGGACTTAGCTACAGTGATTAGGGTTGCCAAGTCCAATTAAAGAAAAATCTGGGGACTTTGGGGGCGGAGCCAGGAGACTTCAGGGGTGGAGCCAGGAGACATTGGGGCGGAGCCAGGAACAAGGGTGTGACAAGCATAATTGAACTCCAAGGGAGTTCTGGCCATCACATTTAAAGGGACAGCACACCTTTTTAAATGCCTTTCTTCCATAGGAAATAATTAAGGATAGGGGCACCATCTTTTGGGGCTCATAGAATTGGACCCTCTGGTCCAATCGTTTTGAAACTTCGGGGGTGTTTTGGGGAGAGGCACTAGATGCTATACTAAAAATTTGGTGCCTCTACCTCAAAAAATAGCCCCCCAGAGCCCCCAATACCCACGGATGAATTCCCTATTATTCCCTATGGGAATCGTTCTCCATAGGGAATAATAGAGTGCCCAGTAGACATTTCCCTCCCACCCCTACGCTTTCTAAAGGGGGGGGAGGGCCTCCAAACCAGGGAATCCCCTGCCCCCTCCCTCTCACACACACACACACTTACCAGATCTTCTTCCAGACAACTCTACTTGCTGTGAAAACGAAAGCAAAAGAAAGGGAGGGGCCGTTCTCAGAAGCCCTTCCTGCTTCCTGCCCAGCCTTAAAGGGGCAGACATTTTGCAAAGGGCTCAGGAGCTCTACAACATGAAGCCTAAAGGTATGTTCTCCCCCCCCCCCGCTTCCAGAGATTTGAAAAGTGGGGGATCATGCTGCGAACCCAGAAGTCTCCCGCCAGAGCGGGAGGTTTGGGAAGCCTAACAGTGATCCATGCAACGGTCACTTCCAGGTTGGTTTACTGTAACTCGCTCTACGCAGGCTTGCTTTTGAGGCTGACCCAGAAACTCCAGCTGGTGAAGAATACAGCAGCACGATTGCTGACTGAATCGCCTGTACAGGCGAGCAGTCGGCCAATGCTGCGCAGTCTGCACTGTCTACCAATTGAATACCGGATCCACTTCAAAGTGTTAGTACTGATGTTTAAAGCCTTGTGCGGCCTGGGACCAACATACCTGAGGGACCGCCTCTCCCCATATGAGCCCCGGAGGTCATTGCATTCGGCTTCCCAACATCTACTGACCACCCCTGGCCCAAAGGACGTCCGCCTGGCTTTGACCAGGGTCAGGGCTTTTTTGGCCTTGGCCCCAACGTGGTGGAATCAGCTCCCTCTGGAGATTTGGGCCCTCCCGCATTTGTTACCATTCCAGAGGGCCTGTAAGATGGAGGTGTTCCATCAGGCCTTTGGCTGAGGCGTGCGTGTGTCCTAGGGTTGCCAAGTCCAATTGAAAAAAAATCTGGGGACTTTGGGGGTGGAGCCAGGAACAAGGGTGTGGCAAGCATAATTGAACTCCAAGGGACATTTAGAGGGGCAGAACACCTTTTCAAATGCCTTTCTTCCATAGGAAATAATGAAGGATAGGGGCGCCATCTTTTGGGGCTCATAGAATTGGACCCCCTGGTCCAATTGCTTTGAAACTTGGGGGGGTGTATTTTGGGGAGAGGCACTAGATGCTATACTAAAAATTTGGTGCCTCTACCTCAAAAAATAGCTCCCCCAGAGCCCCCAATACCCACGGATCAATCCCCCATTATTCCCTATGGGAATCGTTCTCCATAGGGAATAATAGACTGCCCAGTAAACATTTCCCTCCCACCTCACACTTTCTAAAGCGGGAGGGGGGGGCCTCCAAACCAGGGAATCCCCTGCCCCCTCCCTCTCTCTCACACACACAAATACTTACTGGGTCTTGTTCCTGCAGAACTTTACTTGCTCTGAAAAGGAAAGCAAAAGAAAGGGAGGGGCCGTTCTCTGAGGAAACTGTTACTGATCCTTTCCCATGAAGCCCTTCCTGTTTCCTACTTCCTGCTCAGCCTTAAAGGCACACATTTTAAAAACTGCAGGTTTCTAAACCTGCAGGAGCTCTAAAACTACAGGATTACTGTGGGGGCAGAGCTTCCCCCGCCGGCCAGCTGGCTGGGGGCGGGGAGAAGCCTGTCAAAACAGGGGATCCCCCGCTGGGACCTGGGGATTGGGAAGCCTAGTGTGTCCTTAATGAATCACACAATCTAACTGGCCTCCCCACATTGATACTGACTACCATCTGAACAGGACTATCATCTGGACTGGAGGAGATCGGGCCAACGTAACTGGCATTTTTGGACACCTAGGTTAGACATCTACCTTTTCCATGCGGCCTTGATTTGCACAAATTGAGCTATTGGCTCAATTGTCTTAAATTTTAAATTTTAAAATGTCTTAACTGTTTGTTTTATTTACCTATGGATGTATTGATTTATAAATTGGCTACAATATATTACTTTGGTTTTGTCTTCAATATATTACTTTGGTTTTTCTCTGTGTGGTTGTATCAACATATAACTAGTTAATTGTATGTTTTTATGAAATGTTGTTAGCCGCCCTGAGCCTGCCGAGGTGGGGAGGGCGGGATACAAATAAAATTTATTATTATTATATTATTATTATTCATCTGAGGAATCAAATAGCAGAAACAGTTCCAATAATCCTGGCGTGTTTTTCTAGCCATAGGAGATGTAGTTTGTGTGGTTGTATCAACATATAACTAGTTAAATGGAAACAATGCCCTGTACATACAATATATAACTTGCAGTGGAACATACAGAAAGGTACATTGTAGGTCATGCCTTTCAGCTAGACATGTGGGCTTAGTGGCTAAAGCATTCTTGGAGCTTAAACAGCCGCCGGTTCAATCATCAATGAGATTAATTTATGACCCTTATCTTTCTAAGGCAGATAAATAAAGCTTTATTTAGTCAAATCAAGTGTGTTGGACTTTCAGGAGAGCTCCCAAGAGTTGAGGTTTTGCTTACTTCATAGAGACATTAAAGATCTCCTGATACTTTTTGTAAGAGAAAAGTTGGTTCTTGGCCAAAATTTCTCTCTTTAACTGAGGTACTATTCTGAGAACCAAGAAGGCATGTCTGTCAGTGGGGCTGTATGATATTGTCTGTGAAATCACTTAGAAGGTTAAATAACCATTTAATACAACCAATCATGTAGCACAGAGCAAAAAAGTTGCCTATTAAAGATAACAGTTTGAAAACAGTGGTGGCCAATGAGACAGTGTGCTGGGAAGTGAGGCTGTTCTTAAGAGGATCTCAAGCTTCAACCTATTGATTTTCTCTAAGTCGAAACAAAATTCATGAAACCTCTTTATGTCTTCCACCAGGGATGCCTACCATAAATCAAAGGCAGATATTCCAGTGACCAGCTCTCACTCTCATCCTGAATGTGTGGACTGACAAAGCCAGAGGCAAAGGGAAGGAACAGGGCAGTAATGGGTCCTATAAGAAATTCTAGAGACAATCGCTTCTTTGGCATTCCATAAATGTCCCATTCTTCGTTCAAAGAACTCATGGCAGAATACAGCCCTCTAAATTACAGCAGGTGGTAAAAAAATACATGGGGAGGGATGGTGGCTCAGTGGTAGAGCATCTCTGCTTGGGAAGCAGAAGGTTCCAGGTTCAATCCCTGGCATCTCCAAAAAAGGGTCCAGGCAAATAGGTGTGAAAAACCTCAGCTTGAGACCCTGGAGAGCCGCTGCCAGTCTGAGAAGACAATACTGACTTTGATGGACCAAAGGTCTGATTCAGTATAAGGCAGCTTCATATGTTCATATGTACAGTAAGAGTGTGTGACAGGCCCAAGATTACTCAGTGAGCTTCAGGACACAATGGGGACTTGAACGAGGTCTTGCCCAACATTCCAGCTGCTAGTGCCACTATCCATTGTCTTTACACCAATCAAACAACTGAGTGGAAGCTGTGCAACTGGAAATCGGAAAGATTGGAAAGTTCTAGCAGGTAGTTGTCATCTCACTGCAAATTTAGTTAATATGATGGATCTCCACAGGGCTTTTCTTGTAGAAAAAGCCCAACAAGAACTCATTTGCATTTTAGGTCACACCCCCTGACATCAAGCCAGCCAGAACTTTGTTACTGTACATTCCTGCCCCCCCCCCAAAAAAAGCCCTGGATCTCTGTGGTGGTGGGTCACTGAATTATAAAATGCAATTAATGGGGGTGGGGGGCTGCTTGCATCTTTTGACAGAGCAACACTTCTAGGAGGCATTCCCCCTAACCCTCATTAAGGCTTCTGATTATTTCCAGGCCCTTTCACCCAGTCTCTCTCAAACTGGATAGTCAGTTGCTAGGTTGTATGCTCTTTATTCCTTTTCCTTAGCACCTGCTGGTATTTCTACTGCTCCAAGGCAGAAGAGAAGGAGGAATCAGGTGGAGCAACCTTGCTTTAGGTGTGGTATTGAGTGATGGCACTCACAGTCAGTTGCCAGGCTGAGTGTTCTCTACTCCCCCTCCCCAAACTGCTGTTCCATAGTTTACGTATTACTGGTCTTACTAGCTAAAAAAACAAAATATACAACCGTGATCAGATAACCAGATGGTATTTTTAAATGTTTTATTTGAAAACCCATTACTCCAATTCTAGTTCTCACCAAGGTATCAGAGTATAGAAGAGAAATCATAGGACTGAATGTTCTTCTACAGAGAGGAGGAAAATAAGCCTGTATTTAGAAAACAAGATGCCAGAAAGAGAAGCCCTCTCACAGCCTTCTCCTTGCCATTCTAGCTTTGTATGAGAAGAAATGTTTTCTGTGTAGAGGAGAATACATTCATGTTATTCTTCACCTGAAGTCCAAAGTGTTATATCTTAGACATCTCAGGAAGAACTAGGCCTTTATTATGCATAATATCATTGCAGAACACATTGGGTTCACTGTAATTGAATGACTTTTCACAATTATTTCAGTTCTGGTTCTCTTTTAGGTAGAAAAAACATGGTGTGTGTTTTGGAAATTTGTCTTGGATGTTATCCCCTGATGATATTAAACTCCCAAGTGAATTAAATCATGCTTTGCATTGAGCTATATGTTCCAGAATCTCCATTCTGCTGTAGTGGTGCTCTATGTTTGTGATGAATATGGATGAAATATTTGCTTGGAATTTATGCTCCACTTATGTCACTGTTGCATTTCAAGATATTTTGGATTCAATGTCTCAGCAATTATACTGTAGAAGCTACATTATAGCATCACATAGAACTCATTTCTCTTACACACTACATAATATTTCTTCCTTTGTCATGAATTCTGATTACTTTCATTTAACTGGAACCTAAGAGGCTGAGGAAGTTAACGTTGGGTCACTGGAAATATCACACTGCTTGATCTTTTCTTTTGCTTTGTAGAGTGAAGTGAAAAAAGTAGGAGCTGTTAGAAACAGAAAAGCCATATTTTAAAAAAATGTATGAGAGAGAGAAAGCACAAAGGGAAAAAAATGTTATAACTGCAAGAAACTGCACTTGCTGTTTGAGAAAGTGAATGAAACCAATTACCTGCAGGAGTCTTTAAGCTGTTAACTGGATGAATGTTTCCTTGGAACATATGTTCCTTCTAAACCACAAGACAATTCCAATTCAATGACAAGCTCTTCCTGAGGGGAGCCTGTTTTTCTCAGAGGTGTCCTTTGGAAGGCTTTAAATATGTCTCTTGTATATTGCTCACTCCATCAAGCAGGTAAGATTCTGCACTTAATTCTCCCAACATCCAAGCTGGGAACATTTCTCATAACCCTATACAATTCACACCACCGTTTTAACAAAGTGCTGTTTTGCAGCTACACTGGGTGAATTCAGAAGGAACCTATGGAATTCAAAAGGAAACATTGAAGATTAACTTTCTAGTCTGAATCAGTTAAGTTCAGTGAGCTAATTTGTTTCTTGGCTTGATGCATGGTCCATTGCTTCCAGAAGACACTCAGGCCTGGACTTTCATGTGTCTCTGGGGAAAGTGCACTACACACTTGAATGGCAGCAATTTAAGAATAGTTCTCTGTGCAAACTTGGAACGATCATGCTATTAAGAAAGTAGTTCATTTATGCCAGTGGAACATGGAAATGAAGGGTCCAAATGGTTTGACCGTGGAGTTGGTATCATACTTGTCATAAAAAATATCAACTGAGGCAAAATGTCTCAGATAATATCTAGGCTATAATGCAATAAGATATAAAGCCAGAAAGCTTTATTTATTCGATTTTTAGCCTGCCCTTCCCGGAGAACAGGCTTAGGGTGGGTTGCATCATAAAAACAGTCAACAGTAAAAAAATAAAAAACAGTTTAAAATATATAAAATCTAAAATTAGGCAGACTAAGATGGCAGATTCTGCTTCACAGATGTGACCTATTGTCCAGGTCCAGCAGATCTTGTAGTGCTGGGATGGAATGAGGGGGGGAGGCTGATAACAAGTGATGCCCACTGCCTCAGCTGAAAGCCTGGTGAAAGAGCTCTGTTTTACAGGCCCTGCAGAATTGAAGCAGATCCCGCAGGACCTGGATCTCCAGGGGGAGCTCATTCCACCAGGCATTGAGGTCAGAGGACATCTCTGGGATCAGGTATTACCAAAAGTTGTTTGTAAGGATCTGATTTTAAGGATCAATGGGGCTCATACAGGGAGAGGTGATCCTGAAGGTATGCTGGCCCCTGGCCATTAAGAGCTTTAAAGGTAAGTACCAACACCTTGAACTGGATCCGGTACTCAATGGGTAGCCAGTGCAGTTCCTGCAGCACAGGATGGATCCATGTCTGTACAGGCGACAAAGTCAACATCCGTGCAGCAGCGTTCTGCACCAGCTGGAGTTTCCGGAGGAGGGTCAAGGGCAGCCCCATGTAGAGAGAGTTACAATAATCTAGCCTGGAAGTGACCATTGCATGGGTTAATGCGGCCACGTCGTGGGGGTCGAGATTAGGGATGTGCAAAAAAAAAAAATTCGGAAATACACGGATTCGGAAGTACACGGGGGAAAAAAATTCGGATTCCCCTTGTACTTCTGAATGCCGTATTCGGAATAGCCGCATATACGGTAATGCGCGGCTATTTCCGAATATACGGCCCTATTATACCCTATGGGCCATTGAAATCAATGGCAAATAGGGTATATTTGAAGCCGCCTGGAGGGGGTGGTTTGAGGGAGAGCCCCCAAATTTGCAGGGGACCTGCAGGGGACTCTCCCCTCCAAACTCCCCAAGTCCCAAAAAGATTGGGCCAGGGGGTCCCATTCCAGGGGCACCCAAAGAGGGTGCCCCTATTCCATCATTATACCCTATGGGCCATTGAAATCAATGGCAAATAGGGTATAATTGAAGCCACCTGGAAGGGAGGGGGTTTGAGGGAGAGCCCCCAAATTTGCAGGGGACCTGCAGGGGACTCTCCCCTACAACCCCCCCAAGTCCCAAAAAGATTGGGCCAGGGGGTCCCATTCCAGGGGCACCCAAAGAGGGTGCCCCTATTCCATCATTATACCCTATGGGCCATTGAAATCAATGGCAAATAGGGTATAATTGAAGCCGCCTGGAGGGGAGGGGGTTTGAGGAGAGCCCCCCAAAGTGCTGTGCAGCTTCAGGGGACTGTCCCACACAAAACCCACAAGGCCAAAAAAAAATTGGACCAGGGGGTCCAATTCCTGGGGCACCCAAAGCCAAACCTAACTTCACACCAGAGAATCTCTATGGGCCCCAAATGCACTACATCCCTCTATCTAATCTATGAACCCTGCAGGCCTGGCACCAATAAAAACCCAGTTGCCAACGTCGTGGCAGTACAAAACACAATCTGCTCAAGGTCTGCTCTGCAGACCTGGCTGCAGCAAACCCAGATGCCAGCTCTCCAGCCCTGCCCCAAACAACACGGGGAGAGCTGGCAAACCACAAAAAGCCTGCTGCCTCTGGGTCTCTCACCCAGGTGCCAGCTTCCCTGCCCCAAACAACACAATCTACAGGTGCCAGCTCTCCAGCCCTGCCCCAAACAACACGGGGAGAGCTGGCAAACCACAAAAAGCCTGCTGCCTCTGGGTCTCTCACCCAGGTGCCAGCTTCCCTGCCCCAAACAACACAATCTAGCCAAACCGAGAGCACACTCAGATTCCAAAAATCACTCTATAACAACAAGAAAGTGACCCAGCCCACACACACCCTCGCCAACCCCCACACCAACCAGAGGTAATTTTAAAAAACCAAAACAAAACCAGAGAATCACAAGAGGCCAAGCAAACCAACTCAAGATTTTAAAAAGTGGCCTTTCACCAATAAGTCAACAACAACACCCCCACCCCTAAAACCAGAACTAGAAAAGAGGGACAAAACAATGAATATTAGGCCAAACAGCACCCCCCCCCCCAATAACCTGAAGATAAAAGTAACAAAGCAGCAACACAACACAGCAGCAACAAATCAAACAATGAAACAGTAAAAAACTCAACTTTTAATAATACAGGAACTCCCCCCCCCCAAAAAAAAACCCCTTCACCCTAACCCCAATAAATCCAAGCCACCCAAATCAGGAGAAGTAAAAGGACACTGCACTTTAAAAAGTCCTCTCACTAAATTAAGATATGGGCAAATTAGCAAAACCACCCCACCCCAGGCCCCCACACCCCCAGCAGAACCTCACCTCAACCCCAAATAGGCTACCCTACCCACCCAGCACTCACCCACCCAAACCTGAACAAGTAAAGGGACTCTAGTCCTTTTACCAACAAAAACTAAAACAAGAACCCCAAAACTGTCTTACCTTGTCTTCTCTGAGTCCAGGGAGGTGGTAAGGCAGTGAGAGAGCACAGAGCAGCAGGCAGGAGCTGAAGCCAAGGGCCAGCCAGTCACCAGCAGCAGCACAATCTCTCTTACACCAACCCACACCACATACACCAACACAGAAATGGAGGAGTCCAGCAGGAAGACTCCTTTAAAAGGTTCTCTGGCCCTACAGAGAGCAATTTCAAAAAATAGCACTGCTCTCTCTGATTGGCCAGAGAATATTGCTTACTTGGATACCCAAGTAAGCAAAAGATCAAAATAACAATGTAGCTGATGGCTGGGCCATCAGCTACACAGTACACAACAACAGCCCAGCAAAGCATGCATTTGCGATGCATTTTGCAAATGCATGCTTTGGATTGGCTGCTGGGGCTCCTCTTCCCCCTCCCCCCCCTCCCTGATCCCAGGGAGGCTATAGGAGAGGCGGGAAGCTAAGCAAGCAGCTCCATTGAGGCTGCAAAAGCCACTTCCCGCCTTTTCTATTGAAGTTGACACACTGAGCAGCCTTTTGACAGCCGTACCGTATTCTTCTGAATAGAGGTTCGGAAGAATACGGCGGCCGCGTTCGGGAGCCGCATAATGGGCGGCAATGGCTTTCGGCTGCGGGCAATGCAGAATACAGCCGAATCAGCGTTGATTCGGCTGTATTTTTGGCTCGGCCGAGCCGAATGCACATCCCTAGTCGAGATACGGGACCAACTGTCTGACCCACCTCAGATGAAAAAAGGCCAATCTGGCAGTGGTGGTAACCTGGGCCTACATGGTTAGAGAGGCATCCAGAAATACCCCGAAACTCTTTACCCTTGATGTAGGCATCAATGGAGCCCCATCAAAGGTTGGGAGCCTGATCTCTGATTCCAGTCCCCTATAACCTAGGCACAGCACCTCCGTCTTCAATGGATTCAGTTTCAGCCGGCTGTGTTGCAACCAACCAGCCACGGCTTCCAATGCCCTACCCAATTCCTCTGGGGCCAAATCTGGGTGGCCATCCATCAGCAGATAGAGCTGGGTGTCATCTGCATATTGATGACACCCCAGCCCACACATCTGGATGATCTGGGCAAAGGAGCACATGTAGATGTTGAATAACATTTGGGGAGAGAATTGCTCCCTGTGGCACACCATATTGTAATGGGTGCCCCTGGGATAGTTCACCCCCAAGCACCACCCTCTGTCCCTGACCTTGGAGAAAGGAGACCAGCCATTGTAAGACCAGCCCCCGTATCCCAGCGTTGGCGAGGCAGTGGGCCAACACTTCATGGTCGACTGTATCAAACGCTGCTGACAGATCAAGAAGGATCAGCAGTGCCGAACCGCCTCGATCCAGATGCCTCTGGAGATCATCCAAGGTGACCAACACCATCTCTATCCCATGAGCAGGGCGGAAGTCGGACTGGAAGGGATCCAGGACAACAGCATCCTCCAAGGAAGTCTGAAGCTGTGTTGCCTCCGCCCTCTCCACTACCTTGCCCAGGAACGGCAAGTTCAAAACTGGGCAGTAGTTTGCTAGAACTGTAGGGTCCAGAGATGGTTTCTTCAGAAGAGGACGGATCACTGCCTCCTTCAAAACCCCCGGGAATGCCCCTGTGGAAATGGACCAGTTGATGATCTCCCTCAGGGGAATTTGTATGCTGTCACTGCAGGCTTTAACCAGCCATGACGGACAAGGATCAAGGGAGCAAGTGGTGGGTTTCACAGCAGCCAGGGTCTTGTCAACTTCATCCTAGGAGAGCAGGTTGAAATGGTCCAAAACTGGACCTAAAGATGGGTAAGGGGCTTCCAGTTCCATTATTGTATCAATTGTGGCTGGAAGGTCACGGCAGAGCAACAAGACTTTATCTGCAAAATAATCTGCGAAAGCCACACAGCCGATATCCATTTCCCTAGTGTTTGGCATGCCCTGAGGCAAAGATGTTAAGGACTGAATTAGTCTAAATAATTGAGGTGGGCGCGATTTTGCAGAAGCGATGGAGGCAGCATAGAATTCTTTCTTTGCTGACTTCGTCGCCATCTCATAGGTCTTCATAAATGATCTATAAGATGTTCTTGTAGCTTTGTCTTGGGCCTTCCCGCTACACTCTCTCTACTCGCCTCAGCTCCCATTTCATCCACCTCAGCTCCGGGGAATACCAAGGAGCCAATTTGGTATGGGGGTGGAGAGGATGCATGGAAGATAGTGCCCAGCTTTGTTCTTGTGAATCATGGAGCCCAATCAGTTTAAATAAAAGAAAAGAAACTCCTGATTTGTTGACTAGACCAGATATCCAGACAGTTAAATATAATTTTGTTAGAAAGATATTCGCTAGTAATATATTCTTTCCTTCATTGCAAAATGCTTCACATTTAACTGTTCTGTTTTGAGATTTATGTGGAAATAGTCCTGGGTACTTTCTTATAGTCCAAATCCTTGTCCTGAGGAACTGAATCAGTTGCCCGTTACCACCTCCTGCTGTTGATTTTCTGTAACGTATGAATTGCAAAGAATTGTACTAATAGATTTGGTCCAGACGTGCAAACCGTATCTGGAGCCTCTTGTCCTCTCCTCCAAAAATAATAGTCTCATGCATACTAGTTTATAATTTAAAAAATGCATGTAACATATGTTGTGATATAATACATTTCTGTTGAACAATGGAACATGAGTTCTAACTGTATCAGTTGGTCTGTTAAAAAGCTAGTTTTTCTGTTTTGATGTTTATGACTCAGGAAGGATCTAACTGAAGTTAAGTACTTTCAAATCCCACTGACCCCACTGAGAAAGTTAAGGATTTCTTTAAATGACAGTTGAAATCAATGACTTGAAATGCTTAACTTTGGCTGGATTCTGCTGTTGACTAGTATGTGCTAAATTTGAATCACTGGAAAAAATATGACAATCCCAGAGGTAGATGTGTATGTGTGGAAAATACTTCAGCATTAGGTTCTATGTGGGTGGCAGAATTTTCTAGAAGCCTTGCTATAGAACCTTGCCAGCAACATTGGCACATGATATGTGATTAATAGGTGAGAAGTGCAATCCCCTGCAGATTTACTCCAGTCTCAACCTAGAAATGGGTTTATATCGCTCATGAAACAGCAACAAGGACAGCTAGGGCAAGGCAGCATGTGCATGTCTGTTGCACCTCTATGTTTTTTGCACTAAGGACAGGTTTTGAAACTGGAATTGTTTTTGAATGTTTTTAAGATAAATAGCAATGTCTCTAGTTTTTTAGGGTACATTGTATAGTATACTTGGCCCAATTTTGCACAATTTAAAATATTAGCTTTCCTTAATTGAACATGTGTTTCTTGCAATAAAACAACATTAGCATCATCAGTAATAAATAAAAGCCCAACTATGGGGGCAAATCTGAGCATTTTCATTGGCTGGATGTGGCCTATGCAGGATTGGCTCACACTGTCTCTGGTGTGCCATTGGCTGATTTTGCTCTCCCTTGTCTACCGCCAGCCCCATCAGGCAAGAACATCACCAGAAGGCTACTGACCTTTGAGGAAGAAGTTCTCTGCTGACAGGTTCTCCTGGGGGTTTACTGATCACTACTGCCTCTCCTCAAGAGCCCCGTGGCACAGAGTGGTAAAGCTGCAGTACTGCAGTCCTAAGCTCTGCTCACAACCTGAGTTCAATCCCGGTGGAAGCTGGGTTCAGGTAGCCGGCTCAAGGTTGACTCAGCCTTCCATCCTTCTGAGGTCGGTAAAATGAGTCCCCAGCTTGCTGGGGTGGAAGTGTAGATGACTGAGGAAGGCAATGGCAAACCACCCTGTAAAAAGTCTGCAGTGAAAACATTGTGAAAGCAACGTCACCCCATAAATCGGAAACGACTGGTGCTTGCACAGAGGACTATCTTTATCTTTTTTTACTTCCTCTCCTCAGGACCTGTTGTAGGAAGTCCAGGACAGTCCATCTCTCCCCCCCCCCCGCAACAATGCTGCTATGAAGCAAACAGTAAACCGTGAGAGACATGTTCATGAGACAAAACAGTAGCAGTTCCTTCTCCTCAATTGACACAAAAGGAACGTTTATTCACTGCAGAGAGGGACCAGTTCCACAGCAGCAGATAAAAAGGCTGCCCCCTTTCCACCTGCAAATACTCTTTACTCTTTCTATTCCAATTAGGCTACAGTGGGCTCATATGATAGAATGGACTCTGAGGGAGAGGCCTTTCCTCCGGGGAACCACTGCTGCCAATCTCCAGTTGAGGGTTGTGGAAGCTGACTGGGTGATTTCGGACAAGTCACAGACTTTCAGCCTAACCTGCCTCATGCGGTTGTTGTTCAGATTAAAGGGGGGAGAGGGGAATGATGTAAGCTGCTTTGGTCCTTCCCACACACTGTGAAGAGGGAGTGGGAGATGCTTTAGGGAGGGGGAAGGCAATGGAAACCTGAAGTCAGAGTGGCAGAAAAATGGGAGGAGATATGGTTGCCAACTCCAGATTAGGAAATTCCTGGAGATTTAAGAGGTGGCGCCTGGAGAGGGTGGGGTTTGAGGAGGGATAGGACCTTAGACAGGTACAATGCCATTTCCTACTGGGGAACCACTGGAGATCACTCAGATTTACAACTGCTCTCTAGATGGCAGAGATCAGCTCCCCTTGAGGTGGTGGTGGGGGAGTCAGTGCCTTCACTTGGGTGGGTAGAAAGACAGTAAGGGTGGTGGGCACTCACCCAGAGCCTCCTTCTAGAGCCCATTGTATTTTTCTTCACAATGGGCCTTACTCCAAGTTCCATTTATAAAGATGATGAAAGATTTGACTGCTTTTGCAGGGCTCATTCAAACTGTTGATATTTAAGGAGATTATTTTCGAAGGTCATTCAGCTAGTCTGGAAGGGCCCTTTGTCAATACTGATGATGTTCAATTATCTTAGTTAATTCCATTTTGCTAATTTCATCAACACATACATTAGTAAAGGATGATGGTTACCTTCTGAATGTTCCTCGGTTAAAACAATTTTATTGATAACATATGGTAATAAATCTATTTCTTACATCTTTAAAAACTTCTTTTACCTACCCCATATATTACTTTCTACCCCCCTCCCCCCGTTACTTGACCCCCACTGGTGTTATTTACTTAAAATGCAAATATTTAAAGGTACCCTTAACTATTAAAACAAAAATTTATATTCTTCTTTTTTTAAAAAAACTTAATCATTATCAAAAATTGTCCAATGTCCTTTTATTTTCCACTCTTTTTCTACATATCTTCTAAACTTTTTCCACTCCGTCTTAAAAACTTCTAAATCATAGTCTCTTAATATTCTCGTTAATTTGTCCATTTCATTCCATGTCATAACTTTTATAATCCAATCCCATTTCTCTGGTATTTTTTCTTGCTTCCACAACTGCGCATATAATGTCCTAGCAGCTGAAAGCAAGTACCAAATTACAGTTCTATCTTCTTTTGGAAATTTTTCCATTTGTAATCCCAACAGAAAAGTCTCTGCAACTTTCTTGAATTCATATCCCAAGATCTTAGAAATTTCTTGCTGAATCATCTGCCAATACTGTTTTGCTCTTTCACAAGTCCACCACATATGGTAGAAAGAACCTTCATTTTTTTTACATTTCCAGCATCTGTCTGGCTTCTTATTGTTCATCTTTGCCAATTTTTTAGGAGTCATATACCATCTATACATCATTTTAAAACAGTTCTCTTTAATACCATGACACGTCAAAAGCTTCATAGAATTCTTCCACAAGTATTCCCAAGTTTCCATCTGTATTTCTTTATTTACAGTAATTGCCTATTTAATCATTTGAGATTTTACTACTTCATCCTCCGTAGACCATTTTAAAAGTAATTTATATATATTTGAAATTAATTTTTCATTATCTCCAAGCAGAACTTTTTCCATTTCTGTTTGTTCTTTTCTTATTCCTTCAGTTTTGATATCATCATACACCAGGCTCTTTATTTGTTGCATTTGGAACCAATCATATTTATTATTCAACTCTTCAACAGTTTTCAATTCTATTTTGCCACTTTGTATTTTTAATAATTGATTATATGAGAACCACTTTTCTTCACCTATCTCAGCCGTTATTTTTATTACTTCAGCTGGCGCTATCCATAACAGTCTTCTCTCATCTCCATATTTCCTATATTTCATCCATGTATTTAGCAAAGTATTTCTTATGTAATGGTGAGAGAAAAAACCATCCAACTTCTTTTTTCCATAATACAAATACGCATGCCAGCCAAATTTATTTCCGTGACCTTCCAGCACTAAGAGTTTTTTGTTTAACAGTATTATCCATTCTTTTATCCACACTAAACAAACTGCTTCCTGATATAATTTTAAAATCGGTAGTTGAAATCCACCTCTCTCTTTTGCATCTGTCAAAATTTTCGTTTTGATCCTTGGTTTCTTCCCAGCCCACACAAATTCTGAAATTTTTCTTCGCCATTTATCAAATTGTTTACTATCTTTCACAATGGGAATAGTTTGAAACAAATACATTATTCTTGGTAGAATATTCATTTTAATTGCAGGTATTCTGCCCAGCAGTGACAAATTAAGTTTATTCAATTTTAACATATCTTCATCCATTTTACACCATAGCTTCTCATAATTATTTTTAAACAGATCAATATTCTTCATTGTTATCTCCACACCTAAATATTTTACCTTGGAGGTGACTTCACTGCCCGTTAGTCTCTGCAATTCTTGTTGCTTATTTATTTGCATATTTTTGCATAGAAGTTTTGATTTTTCTTTATTAATACAAAGTCCCACCAACTCCCCATATTCTTGTATTTTGGCTAACAACAAAGGTGTGACTTGTATGGGGGTTTCATTTAAAAACATTATATCATCTGCAAATGCTCTATATTTATAAGTAAATCCTTTTAATTTTAATCCTTCTATTTCTTTTTCTTCTTGGATCTGCATCAGTAATATTTCAAGAGTCATTATAAACAACAATGGGGAAAGCGGACAACCTTGTCTTGTACCTTTGCTGATTATCATATCTTCTGTAAGATCTGCATTTATACATAGCCTTGCACATTGTTCAGTATATATTGCTTTTATCATTCTTATAAAGCTTTCTCCCAGCTCCATTTTCTCCATTACTGCAAACATAAAGTCCGAGTTTAAATTGTCAAATGCTTTCTCTGCATCCGCAAAGAATAATGCTACTTCCTTTTCTGGATGTCTTTCATAATATTCTACAATATTTACAACAGTTCTGATATTGTCTTTTATTTGCCTTTTGGGAAGAAACCCTGCTTGATCTTCCTTTATAAAATTTATCAAATGTTGTTTAAACTGTTCTGCCAAGATTCTTGTATATATTTTATAGTCATTATTTAATAGCGAAATTGGTCTGTAATTTTTTACATTCATGACATCTCTATCTTCTTTAGGTATCAACGAAATAACAGCTTCCTTCCATGTGTTCCTTCCTTCCCTTTTGTTCTTATCATGTTCATCAACTTTTGTAATTTCGGTGTTAACTCATCTTTAAAGGTTTTAAAATATTTAGCTGTATATCCATCTGGCCCAGGTGCTTTCCCATTTTTAATTGCATTAATTGCTGCTTCAACTTCTATTTTTTCAATTGGATCATTCAAATTTTTTTTGCATATTTTCAGTTAAGGGTTCTATTTTCATTTTTTGTAAATACTCATCCATCTTTTCTTTCTTTATTTTAACACCTTTAAACAACTTGGCATAGTACTTAAAAAAATCTCTTTTTATTCCCTCTTGGGTAACCACCTCTCTTCCATCTACCACAATTTTATTAATAATTTTATTTTCTCTCTTTTTCTTCAGTTGCCAAGCCAAATATTTTCCAGGTTTATTTGCTCCCTCAAAAGATTTCTGCTGCAGTCTTTTCAAGTTCCATTCCAATTCTTTATTTAACAAATGTCTCATTTGCATTTGTAATATTGTAATTTCCCTTATAAGTTTCTTTTTCCCTGGCCTTTTTCTCAACTCCCCTTCTGTTTTCTTTATTTCATTTTAAATGTCCAACAACTGTTTTTCTTTTGCTCTCTTATCTTTATTATTCAAAGTAATCAATATTCCTCTCATTACTGCTTTATAGGCATCCCAGACCGTCTGAAATTCTATATCCTCTTTGTCATTCATTTGAAAGAAAGCTTTAATTTCATTTTCTAGATATGTCACTATTTCTTTATTCTGTAGCAAATCTTCATTCAATCTCCATCTTCTCAACTTCTTAGACAATTTTGTAATCCACATTATTGGGTTATGATCAACTCTAATTTTGGGTAAAATCTCTATTTTCCTTGTTATAAGACCTAAATCTTTAGTGCCCCACAACATGTCAATTCTGGAAAAAGTTTTGTGTCTTGCTGAAAAAAAAGTATAGTTCCGAACTTCAGGGTTAAATTTCCTCCATATATCTTCCAAATTTTCTTGTTTGACCAATTAAAAAAAAGACTTTGGCAATTTTCCTTTGCTGTTATTTTTTTCCCCTCCAGACCTGTCCAATGAGTTCTTAACTGTTCCATTAAAATCTCCCATTAACAAAACTTGGTCATAAGTCAGTTCATCAAGCTGTTGTATAATCCCCTTTTAAAAAGCATCCTTTGCGCCATTAGGCGCATACAATCCCAATAACAACAGTTTTTTCCATTTAATATTGTCTCTACTGCTACAAATCTTCCATCTTTATCTTTAAACACTAATTTTGGCTCCAATTCTTGTTTAATATAAAAAAAACACTCCCCTTTTCTTCTGTTCAGCCAATGAAAAAAATTCCACTCCCAATTGTTTGTTCCATAAAAATTTATAATCCTTTTGTTTAATATGCACTTATTGCAAACAAATTATATTACAATTTTGTTTCTTAATCCAATGAAATGTTGCCCTTCTTTTTTGTGGTGAATTTAGTCCATTAACATTCCAAGACAATAATTTGTAATCCATCATGGTGCAAATGCGTTATTTTCTTCAAAAAATCTACGCATATCCTGTGCATTTGTAATTGTGATTCTTTTCCCCTGGAGGTCAAAACTCAAACCTTCAGGTATTATCCATCTAAACCTCATTCCATTGTCTCTCAATTTTTTTGACAACTTTTTATATGTTCTTCTATTATTTATCCCTTGCCTTGGTAGCTCCTTCATGATTCTCACTTTACTGCCTCCCACTATCAATGTCTTTTCAAAATTTTTATTCATGATTCTTCCCACCATTTCCTTTGTCATAAATCTTATGACAACATCTCTTGGTAAGTTATTTTTCTTGGCATAAAGTGAGTTCACTCTGTACATATAATCATACATGTTTTTAGTCTCTTCAGGGTTTTCCTCTAAAAATTCTGCAATTATTTTTATTATAAATTCTTTTAAATCACCATCCTCCTTTTCAGGTACTCCTCTCAGATGTATCTGAGTCTCCATCAATTTGCAGTCATTGATTGTCACTTTTTCTTGCATTTTCAACAAGGTGGAATCATATACATTCATTCTGCCTTCTATCTCCTGCACTTTATTAGATGTTTCTCAGTTTCTTTTCTGAGATCTTCCATGTCTTTTTTTTAATCTCTGCAATAATTTCTTTTTTCAATTCATTTATCATTTTCCTCACCCCTTTCATCATTCTGGCCTCCATTGCCTCTAGTTGGTCCTGCATTTTTTCTAATGAAGTAGCCCTTGTACAGGGATGCTTGTGTTCAGACATTTAAAAAACAGCAAAAATTTGGACCTCACCAATTTCCAATTCAACTATCATGTTCAATAGAGTAGGACTTGCCCTTCACAACAAGCCCAATTTTGCCATACTCGGAACTCCCAAAGTCAAGATATTTATTTTTAAAGTTTTTAAATCTTCCAAAATGGCGACCGCAACTTTTTACTGCTCCCTACAATTTTTCCCCTTTTAAAAATGTCCAAGGTCCACACAAATAATATGACCAATAGTATTTATCTTCTTACCCTCTTCTCAGTTAACACCAACAATTTTTAATGTCCCAAATTCTTTAAAAACATTATTTTTATTTTGACCTCCCAGCAATGGCCGCCGATGTTTCTCAATGGTCATAAATTCCTAGAGTAGGTTTTCCTTCTGCTACTTCCTGCTTTTGTTGTCACAAAGTCTCATTCACACTGGTAAGGGGATCTCACGATACTTAATGTACTTCCTGTCTTGCTTGAATGTGCTGCAAGTCTGTGATGATGTGACGATGGTGCTCTTTTTTCAAAACCGCAAGTAGACTAAACAATAAATTCCTTTCCACTTTTTAGCTCTTTTTAACACTGTCCTTTATATTTATAAAGTCCAAATTTCATCTCTTCCTCCCCTCTTCTTCCAGACCTTCTAGATTTTCCTTTCCCACCTTTTAAATTTATTCCATTAAGCTGTAAATAGTTCCAGAGTAGAAGATAGTAATCTGTACCTTCTCTTCCAATTATCCAAGTTCTCACCGGTCTTTCAAAGCTTTAGATGTTTTGCAAAGTCCAAGAAGGTTAGGATCCTATTGAGCTTATGTCAAATAAATGACTGAAAGCTTCTGCAGATGATGAAAATGCAACTCTTCCCAGAGACCCCTCAAAGCCTCAAAGAAGTCCCCCCCGGGACTCCTTTTTAGCCAAGGTAAATCTCCTCAAAGTTTCCTGTGCATAACTTGGACTAATCTCTAACTGAGAAAAGTAGGCAATAGGCATTAAATTGCCTTCCACTACCCTGAACAGAAGCTCCAGCCTGCTTCCATTATGAGAAGCAGCTCAGCTCGACATTTTCCTCCCCCAGAAGTCCAGCCCATCTGAATGTTCCTTACAAGTTCATGATCTTTCAAATATCCAGATTCAACCTGGTGCTTATTGATATGTGTTTTTTTTATTTAGACAGGGCTAATTGTGGATGAAAATGTCAGGAGTAGGCTTATTAAAATACATCTGAACTGTTTCTGTATCTGATAAGGAAGGAGGTTGATCCATTTTTCCAGCTGTTATATTACAATCAGAATCTTTGTCCTCCATTCATCTCACCACCAGCAGCTCTCTTTGAAGTGCCTCTAATTTATCAATAATTGATGTTGTTTGTCACTTTTAAAGTTTGTAAATATTGATATTATCTCCTCTTCAAGATATTGCTTTTCCAAAGTTTTTGAATCCAGGCATGAAGGAACACACAATTGAGTCTTTAACTAACATTCTTGGATTGCTTTCTCTTGGGTCATCTCCTTTCCCAATAAAGGTTTAATTATTCTGTTGGCAAAAACTCTAGATATCTTAATGCCATAATAGTGCAACTCTTCTTTCCTTTTATTGATCAACTGAGGGGGTTCATCAGATGTAAAAGTTAGCAGAATTCTTTTTGAAAATGATTGCTTGGAAGAGACTCAACTCCATATGGAAATTTGCATAAGGTATCCTTCATGTTGCATATAAGCATAAGTCAACTTCAAGAGGGGATTGGATAAAAATATGGAGCAGAGGTCCATCAGTGGCTATTAGCCACAGTGTGTGTGTGTGTGTGTGTGTGTGTGTGTATTGGCCACTGTGTGATACAGAGTGTTGGACTGGCCTGATCCAACATGGCTTCTCTTATGTCATGTTAAAAGGGTGCTCTTTTAGAGCCCCAGTATGACCCTTATATGGATAGTCAAAACTATCTGGTTATATTGAAGCACACAGTTGGAATTAGAGTTGGCTTTCAGTTTTGAGATCTTAATTTCTTTTGAGTTTACATGTTGGCTGTTCCTTTGTCCAGCTTGAGTTGTATTTTGTATTGTTGTCTGAGCTATTGATATTAACAGGTTCAGTTTACACATATCATTTAGCTAGTTAAGTACCTGTTTATACAAATTTGCCATTATGAACCATTGACTTGCCATCAGTTGATAATTAGATTTCTCTTCTAGATTTTCTTTGTTCACACTAGTCTTAGGAGAAAGTTATATAGGTTTTCATAATTTAATTTTAGCTTGTCCAATGCAGCTGGCCTGTCCACTAAGCATAAGTTATCTGTATCCATACTGACAGCTGGATGATGTAATTTTCCTAGATTCATAGGCTGAAAAGCTAAAGCTTCTATAAGATTTTCATCAGGTTTACTTTGCTTTGGAGGATGAGAAACATTTGTCTTCTGTGTTAAATGACACCCCTGATTATCTAAAGAGGAATTATAAAGAAAGGATTGCTAATTAATTAAGAAGATCTTTCAAGCAGTAATGCAAATCCAACAATAAAACAGCTCTTTTCTTGTTCAAACAAACAACCAACCAACAACAACAGAGCTAGAAAGACAAAAAGAGCTGAGCCTCTCCTAAGGCTACTGGTAATAAGTTCAATTACACTGTAGCATTTGCAGTCTCTATAATTACTATAAAGGCTGTCATTATCGGCTACCGCTGCACCTTCTCTATTGTAAGAGGTAGGAAACTACAAAAAAAAACTGTCATGATTGACCCATGCCACCCACTTCAAGGTGTTTATGTTAACAACTTAAATTATATATATATATATATACACACACACACACACACACACACACACACACACACACACACATTATTACCATAATAATTGTGTAGACTTTGATAAGTGTTTCTTTTTCCTGCAGTGATATCTTCATATTTATAAAAAGCTGCTTCCTGTCTCTGCTGTATTTCCCTACCATGACAGAGAACAGGAAGCCAGGATGGGTCTATAGAAAGAACATGACCATGCTGATAGGAGTATGTTTGAGTCTTAGTGACTTCCTCTGAGTAATGTGGAGTAATGGCCATAGCGTAAGGATGGGATTGCTAATATGAATGTCCTGATGAATTTAAAAGTGAAGTGAATTTAACACTTACAATTTGTTCAGGATGCCATGGAAGTGAACTGGACCCATAATAAGCTCACCAGTGCCATATGTAGACCTGTATTTAGCCAGCCTTATTATACTGTTCCTGTACAAATGCAAAAGCAATAGATGTAACAAGATGGCAAATTAGTGGTTGATAGGTAGCTGAGATCATAAAAGCATCCCTTCCAAATCTGATGAAACATCAATTGAGTCCAACATTCTGAAGCCCAAAGAGCCCAAGCAGATGTTTTGGGAAAACCCTTAACAGGGCATGAAGTAATCTAACCTTCTCTATTGACTGACCCCACAAGAACAGATAGAGTCATACTGCCTTTGAACATGGGACTCCAATTTAGTAATCATCATGACTACAGGTTTATCCTCCATGTATGTGTTTAGTCCTTCTTTAAAGCCAGCCAAACTATCAAACATCATGCTGTCTCATGGAAGAGAATCACACAATTTATAATGTACTGTGTGAAGAATGACTTTTTTGTCTATCATGAATAGATCTGATGCCTCCCATTGCGTTTCACTGGGGGACCCTGAGTTCTAATGTGTGTGTGTGTGTGTGTGTGTGTGTGAGAGAGAGAGAGTTTAGTGGTTGCCTCACTTTTCATAACCATTAGAATTTTCTTGTACTCCTTGGCTAGTGGTGATGTCAATCTGGGAAATTTCTTAGCTCTCTGCCTCCTGCTTCTTCTTTCTCCAACATGTCATTTTCCAGCAGCTTTAACCAGTCAGAAATCAGAGAGTCTATCCCTCCGGTTTCAGGACTTGCAGCTCTTTCATGTTGTAGGTCTAAGACCCAAAAATGGACATGGCAAAGACCAGTATATATTTTTAAAATGTGCTTGTAGCTGTGATTTGGATCAGGTCCATGTATGAAGAAGATTTAACCCCTCAATTCCTTCTTTGATTGCTAATCCAGACTATATCTAATATACTTTTATGAGCATTTCAAAGAAGAAAGAGTGTTTAAAGGAGATATCTTTTGTCCTTCAAAGTGTGCGGGGTGCCACAAGGTGCAGTTCTCTCTCCGATGTTATTTAACATCTACATGCGCCCCCTTGCCCAGATTGCTCGGAGGTTTGGGCTTGGGTGCCACCAATATGCAGATGACACCCAGCTCTATCTACTAATGGACGGCCGGCCTGACTGCGTCCCAGAAAACCTGGACCTAGCATTGCAGGCCGTGGCAGGTTGGCTCAGGCTGAGTGGGTTGAAGTTGAATCCAACGAAGACAGAGGTCCTTTGCTTGGGCCGCGGCGCCCTGGAAAGGGAAATCCCCCTTCCGTTTTTTGATGGTGTGCTGCTGAAAGAGGCCCATAGGGTCAAGAGCTTGGGGGTTCTTCTGGAGCCTTCATTATCAATGGAGGCACAGATAGCGGCCACTGCAAAGTCCGTGTTTTTTCATCTCCGGTGGGCGAAGCAGTTGGCCCCCTTCCTTGAGCGCCGAGACCTAGCAACGGTGATCCATGCTACGGTCACCTCGAGACTGGACTACTGTAACGCCCTCTACATGGGGCTGCCCTTGTGCCAAACCCGGCGGCTGCAGCTAGTGCAGAACGCGGCGGCTAGGCTGTTGTTGGGACTCCCAAGATGGGAGCACATACAGCCGGGGCTGCGCGGACTGCACTGGCTGCCAGTGGTGTATCGAGTTCGTTACAAAGTGCTGGTTATTACCTTTAAAGCCCTATATGGCCGAGGACCTGCCTACTTGAGGGACCGTCTCTCCCCATATGAACCCCAGAGAGCGCTGAGGTCAGCTGGAAAGAACCAGCTGAATATCCCTGGGCCAAGGGAGGCCAGATTGAAGACTACGCGGGACTGGGCCTTCTCCATTACAGCTCCACTACTGTGGAATCAACTCCCGGAGGAGGTGCGGGCCCTGCGATGTTTAGACCAATTCCACAGGGCCTGCAAGACCTACCTCTTCAAAATAGCCTTCACTTAATACCGAGCCAAGAAAGTTTCGCTGGGTATGTTTTAATCACTGAATTTTATAGAAGACCTAAGTTATAGCACCACAATGTTAATTTTAATACAAGTTGTTTTAATGATTTAATGATGATTTTATATAATTGTAATTGTAATGATCATGTATGGTTTTTTATTGTACATTGTAGTTATGCGTTGTGAGCCGCCCTGAGCCTGCCCCGGCGGGGAGGGCGGGATATAAATGGGCACCTAATCTACCCAAGAGCATAAAAAAGGATCATATGCAAATACCATTAAATTATTTAATTTTTTGTATGGTAATAATTCAGTATGATAATAATTATACATGTTTTCAAAATGTTAGGTGAAAAAAGAGGGTAGGTTAAAAGCTAACAGAGGTAGTAGGTAAAAAGCCAGAGATCAACTTGCTCAGAGGCTTAATAAAGGCAGAAGTCCAGGCTTTGTGTGTGTGTGTGTGTGAGAGAGAGAGAGAGAGTGAGATGTACCTTGTGATTGGTCTTAGGTCAACATGGTCAAGCACAATTAGCCAGCCATTAAATTCTGCCTGTGGAGGAGGAGAAAACTAGTGGGTGCCTCCGGGACAGCTCTCCCCCAATTGCCACCCTTTGTCCCCGTCCGTCAAGGAAGGAGGAAAGCCACTGTAAGGCCGACCCCCTAATCCCTGCGTCGGTGAGCCGGCAGGCCAGTACCCGATGGTCGACCGTGTCGAACGCAGCTGACAGGTCTAACAACATCAGCACCGCCACGCCGCCTCGATCCAGATGCTGCTGGAGGTCATCCACCAAGGCGACCAGCACTGTCTCCGTCCCATGACCGGGATGAAAGCCGGACTGGTGGGAGTCTAAGATGGAAGTGTCATCCAAAAAACTCTGCAACTGTAGCGCCACTGCCCTCTCAATAACTTTACCTAAAAATGGAAAGTTCGAGATCGGTCGGTAGTTCGCCAATTCGGCCGGATCTGCTGTACTTTTTTCAAGAGGGGGCGGACCATAGCCTCTTTCAAGGATGTTGGAAATTGCCCTTCCAAGAGGGATCTATTTATGATATCCCATACAGGATATCTAAGCTCCCTCTGGCAAGATTTAATTAGCCAGGAGGGGCATGGGTCAAGATCGCAAGTTGTAGGGCGCACAGTAGAGAGAATTCCGTCGACTTCCCCTAGGCTGAGTGTGTTGAAGTGGTCCAAGATAAAATCAGAAGACAGGCACGGAGCCTCGGGTTCTTGTATTGTATCCAACGTGGCAGGAAGGTCCTGGCGGAGCGACGAGATTTTATCTGCAAAAAATTTCGCAAAAGGCTCGCAGCCTATTTCCAATTCTCTCACATTTGGTCTGCCTTGAGGCAGAGTAGTCAAATTCTCAATTATCTTAAATAATTGTGCCGGGCGCGAACTTGCAGATGCAATCCTGGTCGCAAAGTAATCTTTCTTTGCAGCCTTGACTGCCATTTCATAAAGCAGTGCAAAATTTTTTGTTTGTTTTCTTCCATTTTAGGTGTACCTTTTTGTTGGTGTCTGCCCCTAAATGATTGACATTCTTTATGTTCTTTTTCTAATTAATCTTTAGATAATCACTTGAGATAGTTTGGGAAAAGAAGCCATTTCCATAAAGCATGATTTTGCAGGTGGTTGTGAGCTGAAAGGGATCATTATTATTATTGCTATCCTTTGCACAGCTAACTATTCTTGGTCCCCACACGACATCTGCATGTTTGAGATGTCATCACTCAGCCAGATGTTGAAGTCACAGCCATCTGAATCCAGTGGACTATTTGAAAATTGCTCTGCATTCTGAGGGTTGTAACTCACAATGTGCAGGTTATTGGGATTAGGAATTAATATTACTAAATTGTGCATATTCTATTAATAGGCTCTCCTTATTAATGCTGCAGGTGTTGGTGGTAAGTGTCCTTTGAAGCATTACCTAATCACCTTCTTGGCAAATCCCCATAATCCAGCTCTCATAAAATGTACATGGATTATTGATTGAGAGGCCCTTGGGGATCCCTAAAACAAGGTTCAGCTCAAATCCCTGCACAGAGCAGGAGGTGCACTGCAGATTCGCTCCCTGGAATGTTTGCCAGGTGTTTGCAGTTTTGTCTCCAAAGGAAATGATGGTGGGAGGGATGGAGGAGGATATCATTCCCCTCCAGGAAGACTAGGCTGCCACAGATGAGGGACAGGGAAGGCTAGGAACAGGAACATTAAACTGAAGACAATGAATGTTCAAAGGTTATAGGGTTGGCTACTTTCTCTCCATGGGATCATTTCACATACAGCTATAAAATGAAAGAACAGGAATATGTGTACAAATTACACCATCTGACATGCAGTTATGCCTCTGGCATATTTCTCAGGCTTCACAATGAAGTAATCAGGAGCAAATGCTTTTGTAGCAATAATGCTGGGGTGGTGGAAAAGAGAGGCAGCTGAACTGAAGTTTGCATATAACCTTGCAAAGGAGATGGGTGGACTTTAGCATCTCTTAGGTTCTGGATGCAATTCTGTGTACATTTACCTGGAGTATTTATTTATTTATTTAAGAGGTTTCTACAATGGTATATAACTACAGCAATGGTATATAATTACAACAACACTACTTAAGTGTGCCACAATCATTCTTAGCTTGCTTTGGTGCCTGTTCCTAGTGCACATAGAATCCCTGCTCAAGGGGCTTACAATTAAAATAATGTTATTAACATAAGTGAATAAGCCCTACTGAACATAATGAGATTTTCTTCTGAGTAAACTGGAATAGTTTTGTACTGTAGTGTTTTTTTAATTACTTAGCAATACTAAATATTTTAGCATATATAACATATAAAACATACATAAAACAAATGCATAGGTCTAGCATGCAATACAGTACTGTTGTGTTAATAGTAGGAGGATGGATAGTCCAAATTTATCAACCTGCTACTGGTAAGGGGACTGAACTACCACTATGGCAAAAAAAAAAAAAAAAACAGGGGAGAAAAGTAAAAGGCAGTGGGGGAGGCCCTTTCAGGTCCTATTTTGGCCTTTGAGGGACAACTCATTGGCTGACTCCACTTTAGGTTTGCCAATCCCCAGTTGGAGGCAGGGGATCCGCCAGTTTGGAGGCCCTCCTTCTTCTTCAAGGTTATTAGAAGGGGGGGAGGGAAATGTCTGCTGGGCATTCAATTATACCCTATGGATATTGATTCACATAGAGTACAATAGAGAATTGATCCATGGGTGTCTTCACTAGGAATGCCAGTTCCAGATTGGTGGGAAATTCCTGGAAATTCTGTGGTGGAGTTTGAGGAGGGCATAGGAGTTAGGACTTCAGAGCAGGGTCTGCCAGATCCAGGTTTTTGCTCTGGAAGCTGACTAGGTGATTTCGGATCAGTCACAGACTCTCAGCTTAATCTGCCTCACAGGGTTGTTGTTCAGATCACAGGGAGGGGAGAATAATGTAAGCTGCTTTGGCTCCCCCCCCCACTTTGAAGAAATATTGTCCTTTCCCTAGGTGGAGGCTGCAGGGAGGGGGAGCAATGGAAAGCTGAAGTCAGAGGGGCAGATAAAGGGAAGCAGATAAGGTTGCTAACTCCAGGATAGGAAATCCCTGGAAATTTAAGGGGTGGAACCTGGAGAGGGTAGGGTTTGAGGAGGGGTGGAACGTCAGACAGGTACAATGCCATACATTGCACCCCCAAACCAGCCATTTCCTCCTGTGGAACCATTGTTGCCCATCTACAGGTGAGGGTTGGAGATCACTCAGAACTACAGCTGCTTTCCAGATGGCAGAGATCAACTTCCCTTGAAGGGGGGAGGGCGGAGTGAATGCCTTCACTTGGGTGGATGGGAGGACAGCAAGGGTGGGAGGCACTTGCCCATAGCCTCTTTCTAGAGCCCATTGTATTTTTCTCTTCAATGGGCTTATTCCTGGTATAGCAATAATAGGCTCTCACACAGCATATATTGACAATCTTCCATTGAGATGTATGTGTGAATCAATCTTTGTTGCACTCTATTGTACCATTTTGGAATATGTGTAAAGTAACCCAACGAACAGGTTCTGATTGGACATATACTTGGCATTGGAAACACGGTAATGTGTTGGCTTCTTACTTTTTAAAACACTATTTAAATTTTAGAAATGTATGCTCATCTGTTATGTTTCTATGTCATGCTTTAATTACTCTTACCAACTGGTTTTAGTGTTAATAGTGGGTTTATTTTGCTTTTTTAAGAGGAAGATTCTCAAAGATGTTCTGGATGACATGAAGCCGGAGACAGTTTTCTGGGGATCTAAAATTTAATTGGTGGATGTTGTTTTTAAAGACTTTGACTACAGGAGAGGCAACTTGCCTGCAGAGATGGCGTACCCCTTTAATTTTCTGAGAAAAATCCCTGTAGACCACTGCCCTGGAAGGTCACACACTTGGAACTAGATGCAATTCTAGCCAATGGTGAGAAATGTAGGCTTAACCACTGCAATGTTCCTTTTTGCTCATGTTAAGATTATGGTACTCATTCAGGTTCCTGTTCTTGTGCTCAGGACAATATCCATTTATCAGCACGGAGATACAAGGACAAGTAAGTGATTTCAGAACAAGGGAGCTCTTGCAATCTATATTTCTAGCTAACAAACAAAACTAACTAAGCAGAGACTCCATGCCATGAGATGAAATCAACTCACATAACTATCAGGAGTGAGGTGGTAGAAAGCAGACTGTTCCCTTTTGTAATGTATGCAATAAATATGCCTCCTCCCATCCTGCCCTGGGAGGCTACCAGCATTGCAGGGGATGCTCAGTCTGCCCCACCCCTCCTTGAGTGTAGGGATTTGTAGCTTAAAAGCACTATGCTTGTCTCTTGAGGCTGGGCCTCTGTTACCATGTTCAACAAGTGTACAGCCTTATTGTAGTTCCATTAGATGTAAAGTCTGGAGTAAGCCACTAGAGCTTTGCAGTCTCACAGATTCTGAATGAAATGAAGTCATATATTGCCTAAATTGTTGCAGAGGTGCACACCACTACAATCCCACTGCTGATTATGTATCTGGAAGTGATGTTGTGACATCATGGCAGCATTCTAGGAATTTCCTAAATCTCTACTTTAAAAACCATAGCGATCTGGGAGATTCTTTGAGCATTGCTTTTTTCTTCATTTTTGCTTCCTATGATCCACCAAGCAACAGCAGAAGCCCTGAGCATTGATAGCCTGGCTGAGGAAGGGCTCCCACTATAGCAGGTGACCTGGCTATGTTACCTTATCTTTTTACCACTAGATGGGTGTGAGGCTAACAGTCCTGAGTAATTTTCATTGCCCAGTCTGTCCCTTTTTTTCTCCCTCATGATCGGTCAAGAAATAGGCTTTCTTCTGATAAGCTTCATGCATTTCAGTTCCTGTTACCCACTCCAAAGTGATACTACTTTTTAACACATACAAAACCCCACAAGAATCAACTCCAGGAATGTTTTTACTATTAGAAGTAGCCTTGTACTTATACATTATGCTGTACAAGTCTATGTTTGCTTACATTGATTATGTCATACTATTTTATGTTATGCTGACAAATTATGCTCTGGCATCTGTTCTGTCAATTGAACTCAGTTCATCATTAGCTGAAAGGTAACATCATAAGGGGCTTATGTTAACACTAAAGCAATATGAAAAATTGGGAGTTACGAAGTTCTATTTGGAACTTCAGGAAAAAAAAAACAAATTCTTGTTTGAACATCTTGCACAGTTTTCCAGGGTAACAACTATGTCTAAAGAGAACCTCCACTTTCAGAGATAGTAACCCTTTGAATAGCAGTACTAGGATGCAATATTGGGAAAGGCCTTAGCCTCAATACCCTGTTGTTAGCCATTCAGGGCATGTAGTTGGCCCCTGTGTGAAACAGGATGCTGACTTAGATGGACCACTGGGCTGATCCAGCAGGGCTCTTATGTGAACATATGTTCTTAAGTGAACATCTGTTGTAAATTATTCTGAAATGCCATCTTCATAATAATGTTTACATTGCTATAATACAAAAACTATACTATGTCTCAAAAAATGCCAAAACTGTGAAAAAGATAGCTGCCAAAGTATCTAGTATTAACACAACAAATGTAAACCACTGCCCAAGTTTAATGGTGTCAATAGGGCAGGTTACTTATCAGTCTAATTTAATAATAGCCTTTATAAAGCATTATTTATAATACATACATACTTGTATCTTGATCATTGTGAAGATATAGGCCTTTGTCTAAAGACGATGAGCAAGATGCTTCCCTGAATCAGATTATAAAATGCAAGATTTGAACAATAAAGGATTGCTTTCAGGTTTCTCATTGACTTTGAATGCAATCTTATATTCTTAATCCTTGTGCTTAATAATACTAATGTTGGCAAAAAAAAAATGTGTCCTGTTAATATCCAGGACACATCATTATAACATTTTTGCCTAATGAGAGTCCAATAAAAACAGACAAGCACTTTTCAGAGTACTGAAACTACTGAACTATTCTGGTGTACCATGCCTGAAGAAAAATGTAATGGACAAAGTATTTATTGTCTTTCTCAAGGGAGGCTGAAATGTTGTCTTAAAATAAAACAAGGCCAGTTTCATAGGGTGATAACGCTAGTCATTTTGGTTATCTGTTAGGATCCTGTTTGGCATTGATCATCCCCTGCCCAGAGGTGCCACCATTTAAATTTTTGTGGGGAATTCTCAAGAAGGTCAGTTTATTATATACCACCTGTCGCAGTAAAGGGAGGCCCACTGAGGGGACTTTCTCATAATCTCGGGGTAAAAGCTTGGGGCAAATATAAAAGTAAATATGCAGAGGGGTGTAACTGCTAGGCTTGCTAATCCCCTGGTCCCAGCAGGGGTTCTTCCACTTTCCCCGGCTTCTTCCTGCCCCCAGTCAGCTGGCCAGTGAGAGGAAGCTCCACCTCCACAGCTACCATGTGCCTTTTCCTGCAAAGGCTTCCTTTTTGGATGGTGTGTCTGTGTTTTTAAGGCTGAATGGGGGGCAAGGTGAGCAGGCAGAACAACGTGGCTGCTCCCAGTAGCTGTGAAAGCAGCCCAGACCAGCCCTGTAGCCAGGGTTTGAAGAATTGGGCAACCCTGATTTTTTTCAGGGGGCACATAGTGGCCCCAACATCCATGGCCTTCTCTCCTACCACCGCTGAGGAGGAAAGCTGCCAGCTCGCTGCCATACAGCCTCCTCCCTCCCCTCCGTTGCCCCAAGGTGATCCCTTTCCACTCCTCTTCCAGCAGTTCTGGTGGGGAGCCACTCAGAGGTTTAGATACATGCTGCGCGGTCTCCTGCCCTTACCTGTAGCATGATCCAGCTAGGCAAGCCCGGCGGGAAAAGGGGGGGGGGATGGAAGGCGCCACCAAGTCGCAACTGACTTCTGGGGCTACAAAACCTCCGATTCAGATTTCTTCCTGTCTGAGGGCGAGCCGAGGCTTCCCAAGTGCAGCTCCCACCCTCGCTCGAGTGGCCAGCTAGACCAGGCCAGAAAACCCCTGCAGGCGAACATCACCTCTCCACTGATCCCCAGCCCCGGACTGCAGCTGGGACCCCCACTTGTGTGTGCCAGCCTACCCTACCCTGCCCTGTCTGGCATAGCCGCCCTGAGCCACTTGTGGGAAGGGCGGGATATAAATCCCAAATAAATAAATAAATAAATAAATAGAAAGGCTGCAATAGAGCCATCTGCTCCCTACCCCTGCCGCCCCACTTGAGGGCCAGAACAGCCTCTTCTTGTAGGCGCCCTCTAGCCCAACGTCAGACCAAGGCAGAGCTTAACTTTCAGTCCTGGGTGCTGAAAGTGCTCTGTTGTTTCTGCTTGCTGAGGGGTCAGAGATTTCTTCCAGCCCCTAAGGAAGCAGAAGCATCAGGGAGCTTAACTTTCAGTCCTGGGCACTGAAAGTGCCTATTGTTTCTGCTTGCTGAGGGGTCAGAGATTTCTTCCAGCCCCTAAGGAAGCAGAAGCAACACAGAGCTTAACTTTCAGTCCTGGGCGCTGAAAGTACCCTGTTGTTTCTGCTTGCTAAGGGTCAGAGATTTCTTCCAGCCCCTAAGGAAGCAGAAGCAACACAGAGCTTAACTTTCAGTCATGGGCGCTGAAAGTACCTTGTTGTTTCTGCTTGCTGAGGGGTCAGAGAATTCTTCCGACCCCTAAGGAAGCAGAAGCAATGGTGTATGATGACGGCAGAATGGAGAAGGATGCAGTTGAGGCACTGGAGGCTGGTTAGGGGCCCCAAATCAGACCCCCTCATAGCTATGGGTCTGGCCCAGATCCTCCGTTTGTTGTACAAGCTTTTCAGAGGTCATTTGCACAGTAAAGGGTAAACTTGAACCTTTGGTTTCCCTGTGTTATTGGAAGTTCAGCAACTTGTGAGTAAATTGCCCCAGAGTGTGGGATTGCAAACTGTTTTATTTTTTGTCTCTCTCTCTCTCTCTTTGTGTATGTGTGTGTGAGAGAGAGATGATTTGCAGCTGCTTGGGTGAGGAAATGAAAACTGTATTCAGGGGAACTGCATTGCTGTGCTTTTATTTATGTATTTTAGGGAAAGTCTCCTGGCTCCTCCTCAAAAGTCTCCCAGCCCCATCCCCAAAGTCCCCAGATATTATCTGTTAGACTTGGCAACCCTAGTAATTCTTAAATTCTTTTGTTTCTCCTTCCTAGCCATGGAATCTTGTTTGTTTGTCTCCGGTTTTACTCAGGAAAGGTGAACAGCTACAATTTCTCTTCTTACTTCCTGATTCCCTCTCAGAAGGCTTGAAGTTTCTTTCCCTAACGTCCTAATTAAAGGAGTATCAGTGTCCCACTGGGAACAAATCAGTTAACAAACACTGTGTGGTACATCACTTATAAACCATTTGCCCCAAGACTGAAGGCAAAGTAGTGAATTCCCAGGGAAAGACTCAAATGTACCTGTTAATGAGCAGAACATTAAGGAGAATGGGACAAAAAAGGTTAATGATCTTAAGCCATTAGGAAGTGTCAGAAAGAAAGGCTTATTTATCTAATGCCTTTTCTGCTGTCAAGGAGAACTCCCTCCTCATTTGAAAGCACATATAAGGAAAAGGTGTGGTTGCAGCTATATTCCTTGACTCTTGGCTTTCATGTAAGATGATTGTAAATTTTTGAACTACAGCTGGAAAGAAGGGACCTGGACTGTGTTCCCTCTAAGCTGTGGAGTCTTAAGAGCAAAAATTCTACTTCGTGAGCTACTGGCATTAAAGTTGTGAGCTACTGCATAAATTAGTTTCCTCTGGGGCCATTTTTCTTGAGCTAAGACAAAAATATGTGAGCCATAGGCTAAAAAACTATGGGGTAGCTCACACTAACTCAGCTTAGAGGGGAAACTGGACATGGGTAAGGGAAGTATTATCATTTAAAGATTGTACCAGCATTTTTGTGAGACCCATTAACCTTTAGACTCATTTATCTTGTGAGTGGAACTGGGCATTACCAGAAACACATGGTAGCCACCACATTTCAAGTTCCCTCTGTAAATAATACAGTTTACTCCTCCACTGTGTTACAACCAAAGAGTATTTCTCTGTACCTCTATGTTGGAAATGTCAAGCTGACAAAAGTAGTTGGAACCATCATAGCTAGGGTTACCAACTGCCACACAGAACAATATTTTGGTACTTTAATAGTGTTCCAACAATCTTTAATATTTACTGGAGTTCTACTGAAGTTAATTTTTTCAGTGCATTTTATTTTTGTTGGGGAGCACCTCCAGGAAGGAAACCCTTACTCTTTGGCTATCCTTGGACCATTGGGTCCAGCTACCGGAAGCTACCAGCAGCTGGGGGTGGATTAACACTTTGTATGTTCTCTCATTCATCAGCTCTTTTAACAGCCAGTCCCAGCTTCTCAGAATTCTGCCAGACTCCTATAGATGCAGTATTTTCATCAACCTGTTATTATTTGCTTTCCAGCCACTAGCTTCAATGAGAGATTGTAATGAATTTTAATTATAAAGTTTTTTTGGGAGCCTGCCTGACTAAAAAAGAGGATCTAAATGCATTAAATAAATAAACAATTTGCCAAAGAGGGAATTTTACTCAGGGTAGTTTATCATGCATAGTTCTGCAGGGAGGACAAAAATCTATGTTAGACACAATTCTCTCTTCTGTTATCTCCCACTACATCTAATGAGAAAAGAAACTAAGTATGATATGATATTGGTGGTAGAAAGTGCCATCAAGTCATAACCAATATTTGGCAATCTTTTAGGGGTTTCAAGGCAAGAGATATTCAGAGGTGGCACATGAAAGGTTTTTGAACGTTCAGAATAAACAGATTGTTTTATTTAATTTGGAGAAAAAATGGTCAGGTGGAATTGGGTAGAAGGGAACAAAAAACACTGAAGTAACTTTGTATTCACACAAACACCACATATTTTGTTGCCAACAGGAAAGTTTCTGCTATTCAACAATGTCTTTAAAACTTTAAGGAGAGAGGCTTTTTTCTGCTTAAACACTCAAGCATGGGCTTCTGAGTTTCACCAACATGTAAAATTCAGAAGGCAGAAACATACAACCACATCCCCCAAATCCTTCTTTATACACAGACTAGGGATTACTCCTCTTTCCTAGAAGCTGTTTCCCTTCTTAACTGGGCAGAAATAATTTCTCTTTACTAGGAGCTATTTCCCTTTTTTGGCTTGAATGGGGATCCTCCTTGTTCCACTCACTCTCTTAACCTCCTTCCCAGTTCACAGTCAATGCTTAATTGATTCTTCTTCAACTATCAGTACCCAACTGTCCTTTCTTAACTGGCTCTCTCAATAGAATTCTGTTGGAACAGCATGTCACTCACAGGTTTCAAACTCTGTTAGGCGTTAACCCTTGACAGTCTGTGAAGCCAAGCAATTTCAAGTTTTATATACAAACACTGAGCCATTATATTCCATTTTGCCACAATAGAACCTGTCAAGAAACTGACTTTCATCCATTTTGTGTAAGTAAGTGTTTGTGTTAATCAATGTAATTTTATGTATTAGGATTTGTACTATCAACTAGGCTATGTCAGCAGACAATTACCAATTTGACACCTGTGTATTCAGATCCATTTGACAGGTAGATCTTTTAGATCTAACTTTGACAGCATGTCATCAAGATCAGAGTTGGATGACAGCTCTTAATTAGATCATGTTTAGGATTGGCTATTCAATCAGCCAGTTATGTAACAGCTAGCATATATTCTGGCTAGGAGCCGCACCACAACGAAACAACATCACATGAAGATCATCACAGGAGCTGATACCAGGAAGGTATGACAGGACAGCAAGATGGATGGGGAGAAGCAGTGACATCTACCTGTGATGTGTGCCTGACCATCGAGTAAGTAAGGCTTAGGGCAAGTAGCCAAGGAATGCTGCACTGTCTCGTGTAGGAGCAGGTTGACTGGTTGCCATAGTCTTTTATTTTAGTGTGTTCCTCTGTTTACGCTGTAATATCTTTGTTTGGTTTTTATGCTTCCCTTTCCCCCCCTTTGTAAATAAAAGCCTTTTATATATTTTTCTATAATTTTGGCTTTGTATTCTGTAGATCTGTGACGAGGGATTCCACTAGACCACAAGAACCCATAATGAAATTGTTTTGTAGTTCATAAGTTATTTTCAGTTGTTTTTCTCCCCTCCCCATCTTGCAGGTCTGAAGTGGCATGGCCCAAACCCCCTGGACCTGGGTGTGTGATTTTGACAGAACCCAAAGCAGTTAACAATACTGTTTTATCCTCCTTTGTTTTATTCTTACAACAGCAAACCAGTGAGGTAGGTTATGCAGGGAGAGAGTGACTCAAGGTAACCCAGAGAACTTTCCTGGCAGAGTAGGGACTCAAACCTGGATCTAATAGATTTGAGTTCAATACTCCAATCATTATGCTATGGTATATTCTAAAAGAAGGATCCTTTATCTGATACCTCTGATACAGAATCTTGTGAAGTAGCTATACATCATAACTACTATTCTATCTTTTAAATATTTGCATATGGGAGAGCTGTGGTTTTTTTGCAGGTATTCTAGTGGCCACAAAAACATTTCTCAACAAAATCTGTCTGTCCCTTTGTCTCTCTATATCCATTTACCTTAGACTCAAGGCAGCTAAAAATGCCACATGTTTCAAGGATGCAAAATATGACAGTCTATTAACAGGACATACAAATGCATCCAAATCTGCTGAAATAGTTTACCCTTCATTAAACGCTCTCTGGAATAAAACTGTCTTGTTTATTGTATTTACTTTACAAAACTTATATCTAGCCTTTTTGCTTTCACAAGGGCCACAAGGTGGCTAACAAATTAAAACATACGTGATAAAATTACATTTTAAAAACCATTAAAATCAATTCTACCATTAAAACAATTAAAAACAGAGCTAAAAGATGTACAAAAACATTTAAAAAGCAATTACAACTTTGGTCCGGAAGGAGGGATCACTGAAGGGATGCCAAATGAAACAAAAAGTTTTTCAACCACTGGTGGAAGATGGCAGCAGAAGAGGGCAAACAGATCTCCCTGGGGAAAGAGTTCCAGAGTTTTGGTGTCACAACTGAGAAGACTCAGTTCCAGGTTGCCACTTGCCTAATCTCAGGAGGAAGGGCACCCAAAACTTAGCCTCCAAAGATGGCTGTAGTGGTTGGTTGGGTTCAAAATCAGTCCTTTGGGCATGTTGGTCCCAAACAATGTAGGGTGTTGAGGTCAAAACCAGCTCCTTGAATTATAACTGGAAACAAACTGGGATCGAGTGTAGATGAGCCAAAATTGTAGTGATATGGTCCCTATGACCCACTCCTGTTAACAACCTGGCTGTAGTATGCTGCACCAATTAAAGTTACTGAACACTTCTCAAGGGCATCCCCACATGGAACACATTGCAATAGTCTAATCTAGATGTAATCATGGCATGCATGACAATGGCCAGATCTTTTCTGCCTTGGGAAGGCCACCGCTGCCGCCTGCTTACCCAGGGATTGGCTGCAAGTGCAAGTGTCATCCACATATTTGTGGCTACCCAGACCAATTATCCAGATGACCTCATCCAGCAGTTTCATGTATATATTAAAGACTATAGGAGACAAGATGGGACCCCAGAGGCCAAAGGCCAAGCGGCTGAGTAGAAGTCCTCCAGCACCACATTCTGAAATCCAGGTAGGACCAGAACCACTGCAGAATGGTACCTCCCAATCCCAGCCCAATAAGCAGTCCACAAAGATACCATGACTGATGGTGTCCCAAGCCACTGAGTGGTCCAAGATAATCAACAGAGTTGCATTCTTTCCGTCCATCTTCCAGCTCAGGTCACCCACTAGAGCAACCAGGCTGTTTCAGTCCCACAGCAGGCCTAAACCCTAAAAAAAATTGCCTCATCTAGGAAAACTTGACCAGATATTGAGATCTATTGGGTCCAGGGTAGGCATCATTAAGAATGGATGCACTACAGACTCTTGTACTTCCTGAATTAAGCAAGTGAAGATACCTTCTGCACCACTTCCAAAGGACTTTGCTGTCACTGTTCAGACAGTCTTAAGAGAGGAAACCATAAGAAGTAGGCTGTCTGAAAAATATCCTGGTATGTGGTAGTATATTGGGAGCAGTGTTCCCTCTAAGCTGAGTTAGTGTGAGCTAGCTCACAATTTTTTAGCCTCCAGCTCACACATTTTTGACACAGCTCAGGAAAAATGGCCCTAGAGCAAACTAATTTATGCAGAAGCTCATAACTTTAATGCCAGTAGCTCACAAAGTAGTATTTTTGCTCACAAGACTCCACAGCTTAGAAGGAACATTGATTGGGAGATGTGGTTTGAAAGTCACAGCACTGAAGCAATACATAGTCTGGTTTCACATGAACAATCTTGACACATACTAGTTGTTTTGTTCTTCTTGCACAGTACTAAAAATATAGCATCCACGATGCAGTGGATAGCACCTTGACCCATGTCTCCAGTGGTGCAGCGGTTAGCATCTACACTCATGCCTAGGAAGGCCCACGTTTAAATCCCTGTTCATCACAAAGCTTTCTGGGTAACAAAGATCCAGTGTCTTCAGAATAGCATCATAGAATCATAGAGCTGGAAGGGACCTTCAGGGTCATCTAGTCCAACCCCATGGACAATGCAGGAAACTCACACATACCTCTCCCCCACCTAGTGACCCCTGTTCCATACCCAGAAGATGGGTGAAAAAAACCTTCAGGATCTCTGGCCAAACTGGCCTGGAGAAAATTGCTTCCTGACTCCAAAGTGCTGATCAGCATTTCCCTGGGCATGTAAGAAAGGGTCACAAGAACTAAGCAGTGATGCAACCCTTCCTGCCCTCCCTCTCATAATCTGCCTAAGTTCACAGGATCCTCATTGCTGTCAGATGACCATCTAACCTCCGTTTGAAACCTCCAAAGAAGGAGAGCCCACCACCTCCTGAGGAAGCCTGTTCCGCTGAGGAATTGTTCTAACTGTTGGGAAGTTCTTCCTAATGTTTAGCTAGAACTCTTTTGATTTAATTTCAACCCATTGGTTCTACCCAGCCTGGGGAAAAAAAGAGGGAAGGAGAGGGGTTGCAAATGATGGGAGGGGCTAGTGGGGAGAGTTCTGGTGGTTCCAGACAGGGTGGAACAACTGAGGTGGGCCCTTTAAATGGCATGGGGAGGCTGGCAGCTGCTTCTGCTGGCCTTCCCACATGATCTGAAGTGGGGGCAGGGTGGCCCTCAAGCTGCAGCAGGGAGGGAAGGCAGGAAATAGGATTTTTAGGTGGGAGAGAGCTTTTTAAAAAAATCAGGTGCCCCAGGTGACCTCAGCTAAGAATTCAGGTGACCTCAGATAATTCTCAGAGCCCAGATGACTTTGGTCTGCCTTTGGTGAGGAGGAGCCTTTCACAGTTCAAAGCTCACCCAGCAGAGGGCAGGGCCAGCAGTTAACCCCAGGCAAAACAGCTAGAATAACTCCAGCGGCTCTCTTCCCTGATCTTTCTCGGAGCCCTGCCATCTCACTAGCTTCCCAGGAAGTTGAAAAGGAAGAGGGAAGAACCATGTATGCTACTCTGAAGAAATGTAGGAGAAATTGTATTAAATAAACTTACATAATTTCTTAAGCAAAAATAGAATGGCCTTGCTTCCCTTCAGACAATGTACAATAGTGTGTCTTTGAATCATGTAAGAGATGGACTTTGCTAAAGAATGTATTACCTCAAAAAGTTTTCATTTCCCTCCTCCATTTACAACCCAAAGAAAACATGCCACTAAATTCCACACTGAAACACAGGCCAGGTCAGAACCCAATAAAAGAATAAATAGGTAATCAAAAACTTTATTAACCTCCTATTAGTAAAACTACAGTAACTAAATACAGATGTGAAAGGAACTATAAAATTAAGGAACATGCTTTGGGACATTAAAACCCATAAGAGTTAGATTATGAAAATTAGTATAAAGTGTTACCAATTGAGTCAATTAATTATTTTAATTTTATTATGGAATATACCACTGCATATTGTTCCCTACTAGAAATATAATAAGGTTGGTAATTATTAGTTGTACTCTCAAATCCTCAGGGAGAAAAACTCACTTTTCATCAAAAGATCTAAATTGGATCGTGACTATTTTGTGTACATGCATTCTTGCACTACCACTTAAGGACTGGGGTTGATGCATGGCTTCTTCCCCCCTTCCCAGTACACAATAAAATGTGAAGTTGGTTCAGCTCTTTGGGTGGGGACACATGCAAGAGGAGCCAGAGTGAAGCTATATGGCTTTCCCTCCTAGTTCTTTGCCTGCCTGCTGACTCTCACAGAACCTAGAAGAAATATTTTGCTCCTTCAATGGAGATTGATTCTATGATCTAAACAGATTATGTAGAAATTTGAACAGAGATGTAATGTACTGAGTGACGAGACGTGTTGAAGGCAACATGCTTTATTAGCGAGTACATCACAAAAGCAAAGCAACATGGGCCGGGTCCCACTTATATACATACCCTGGAACAACCCTCAGTCTGGCCAGGTCCAATCCTGGCCAGTTAAACTTCCCACCACAGATCTTGATTGGTGGAGCGTATTTGCAGAGATACATCCGGGGACCAGTGGACTTCCACTGGCCACCTCCACAGCGTCCGCTGTGTTGTAAGTTCGTGACTGAAATGCAAGACACAACACTCCTCCCCCCAGTTCAAGACACAAAGCCTTTCAAGTAGGCTGGTGCCATGCGTTCCCAGGTTGACCTCCTCGGGGTTATTTGGAGAGTTGGAGCGGCCGCCGTGGCTGGCGAGGCGGCTGGTTCCTCATGGTGAGTTGATGCCGGAAAAGGGCTGTCCGTCACCTGTTGCTGTTCCAGAATCTCCTCTCTGAGGGGGGGTGCTCCCTCCGCTGTGGTGCTCTTCCGCCCGCATAGTCAGTGTGGCCGGTATAGGCTGGGCAGCTTCTGGGGGTGTTGCTGTTAGTACTCCCCCGCTTCCCGCTCCCCCGATCACTGTCGGTTCTTCCAGCAATGTGCGACAGCGCAGCTGGTCAATATGCCTCCTTAGGATCTGGCCCCCCTCCGACGAGACCTAGTAGGAGCAGGACCCGGTGACCCGCAGCACCCGAGCAGCTAACCTCTCTGGCCCGCTTGCAAAGTTCTTTGCGTATACTGGATCTCCTGGAAAGAATCCCCTAGCGGCTTCCCTGGTTTCGGGGGAACTGCGGAGGTCCGTAGCTTGGTCAGGATGCAACCTGTCTAGCCTTGTGATCAACTTCCTCCCCATTAGTAACTCGGCAGGGCTTAACCCGGTGAAGGAGTTGGGGGTGATTCTGTTATCAAATAGGAAGGCTGCCAGGCGGTGATCCCAATCTCCCTGTACAATGCGACCCAGACCCTCTTTAGTGGTGCGCACCATGCACTCTGCTTGGCCGTTGGTGGTTGGATGGAAAGGGGTGGACCGAATGTGCTGGATGAGGTACCGATTCAAGAACTCCTGGAATTCCCGGGAGGTGAAAGCGGTCCCATTGTCCGTGATGATTGTCTCGGGAATCCCATGAGTGCAAAAGACCCTTTGCAAGGCTCTGACCGCCGCTGCAGTGGAGGTTGAAGCTACGGGAATCACTTCCAACCACTTGGTATATGCATCGACTAAGATAAAGAATATTTGACCCTGGTATGGCCCCACAAAGTCTAGGTGTAACTGGGACCACAGCCTCCTGTTGGACTCCCAGCAGTGGACAGGGGCACCGGGTGGATCAGGTCAGGACTTTTGGCAGGGTTGGCACCTTCGAACCCACCCTTCTATCTCCTCGTCCATCCCGGGCCACCATACATAGCTACATGCCAGGGCCTTCATGCACACTATCCCCGGGTGTGTTTCGTGTAAGGCTTCCAGCACTTGCTTCCACAATGGGGGGGAACCACCACCCTGCTACCCCAGAGAAGGCACCACTTGTGCATGGACAGTTCTTCTCTGCATGATGCGAATGCCCTGAATTCTGCGTCCAGTTTGCCCACGGGCCACCCCCTTCCCACCCAGTCTAAAATGCATGCGAGGATGCGGTCTCTACCCGTGGCCCTAGCTACCTCAGTGGTGTGGAGGGGCCTCTCTGGTAGAGTCTCTATAAGCATCACATGGTGGGCGGGGGCGCGATCCAGGTCCATAGAGGGCAGCGGCAGGTGGCTGAGGGCATCTGCGTGTCCCATAGCTTTGCCGGGGCGGTGGACCAGGGCATATGTGTACAAGTTGAGGAACTGGTTCCACTGCAGGATGCGTTGTGAATTTGCGGTGTCTGGCGGTCTGGGGCGAGGAGGCCCAGTAGCGGCTTATGGTCCGTGGTGATCGTGAAACGCCTACCGTACAGGTAGTCGTTGAATTTATGCACACCTGCCACTATTGCCAAGGCCTCCTTGTCTATCTGGGCATAGTTGCGCTCCACGGGAATCAGGGTCCTCGAATAAAAGGCCACAGGAACCTCCCTCCCATCCGGGAGTTGGTGCTTCAGAACAGCACCCACCCCGTACGGGGAAGCATCGCAAGCCAGAATCACTGGTAAGGATTCATCAAAATGGTGGAGCACATAATTGGAAACTAGGAGGTCCTTGAATGCCTGAAAAGCAGCAGCCTGCTTCTTTTCCCATACCCACGGGGCATTTTTTATCGAGGAGCCTATGAAGGGTTCTGCGATGGCCGCTTTGTGGGGCAAAAATCCTGGTCTTGTCGGCCGTTGGTGGATTCCCGCGGCATCTACTGCAAACCCCAAGAACTCTACCCTCAACACCCCAAGGGAACACTTCTCCCGCTTTACTTTAAGTCCCGCCGCCTGGAAATGGCGGAGTACCTCACGCAGACAGCTGCTGAACTTCTCAGCGTTCGGGGTGGCAATCAAAACGTCATCAAAAAACGGTTGCACTCCAGGGATCCATTTGAGAAGAGAATCCATAATGCTCTGAAAAATCCCCAAAGCCACACTAACCCCAAATTGCAACCGCCGCACCTGAAAAGCTGCCCTGTGAGTCACAATGGCCTGGGCTTCTGCTGTCTCGGCATCCACCAGGAGTTGCTGGTACGCCTGGGCCAAATCCAGTTTCCCAAAAACCTTAGAGCCTGCTAGGGCTGCCAGTATGTGGCTGACCACCGAAACGGGGTATGGGTTGTCCTGAAGTGCCTTATTTATTGTGCACTTGTAATCAGCGCATATGCGCATGTCTCCATTCAGCTTCACTGGAGTGACTATGGGTGTTTCCCATGCAGCATAGGATACTGGTTCTAGCACTCCCTGGGCTGTGAGGTGGTCCAGCTCGGCTTCTATTTTTGGTTTAAGAGCGAACGGAACTCGCCTGGCCTTCAGCCTTATCGGTCTCACGTGGGGATCAAGGGGTAAGGTGATGGGTGGCCCCTTGTAGCACCCCAGGGACCCATCAAACACTTCTGGGAATTCCTGGCACACGTGCTTGAAATTTTGCATTCGCATCTGCTGCACCCCCACTATTTGAATACCCAGTGGTCAAAACCAGGCCAGCCCCAGTGATGTGGTGTTTGACCACGAGAATGTCCAGCTTGCCCTTAAAGTTCTTAAACTCTACCCTTACAGTGGCCCAACCCAAAATCTGTACAGGGCTTTTTTGGAAGTCCCACAGTATGAAATCCACCGGTCGCAGCCGGGGCCGGCCACGGGGACAAAGTTTTCTTAGAGACTCCTCCGAAATTATGGAGATAGAGGAGCCTGAGTCCAGCTCCATTAGGTATGAAGCGCCCTCGATTAGGACCGACACCCTGACTTTATCTGGGGTGGCGAGGGGCAAGTTCATTACCTGCAGTCTAGTCGATGCGGTTGAGTAGGCATCGGTCGAGTTGTGGTTGGTGGCCAGTTAAATCCTGGCCAGTTAAACTTCCCGCCACAGATCTTGATTGGCGGAGCATATTTGCGGAGCTACATTCGGGGACCAGTGGACTTCCACTGGTCACCTCTGTAGCATCCACTGTGTTGTAATTTCGGGACTGAAATGCAAGACACAACAAGAGAGATGGGTGTAAACCACACCATGGTTCTCCTGAATTTATGGTCCAGTGGAAAACAGCAGTGTGGTGTGGTAAATAGTGCTCTAAAAAGTGTAGGTTTTAAAAGTCAGCTAGGCACTTGATTTATATATATTTTTGGATCCTCATACAAGATTAGTTTTTCTTTGAAAGGAATTCAACATTCTTAAAATGATTGGTGTGTTTGGCATCCTTTTAAGTTTTAGCCAAGTCTAAATTGGCTGGTTGGCTGATTGGAGGCATTTTCTGAAAAGATTGTGCCAAAAATCCTTTTTCCTCCAACCATAAAAGTCTATGAGACTAAGTAAGAAGTAAAAGAAACCAAGTATGTTCTGGGCATTCTCCAATAGTGACTACTATACTCCACTTCTTGGACAAATTGGAGCTGGCCACATTGATGCAAAAATGGCACATCTTAAATTACATCTCTGTTTTAATTATGAATGAAGAATGTAATGATGCTCAAACTACTATATATATGAGACTTCAACCAACATAAGCTCATAAGCTAAGCCTGTTATTTTTAAACACTATCAGCATTTTTAATTATTAGTAACCAAACACCACAATACATCACTGGGCAGCCCCTTCAAGGAGCTTCTGGCAGTAGCTGTAGCTTGGCCAGACCAGCTAGGCTATCATTCAAAAAGGGAGCAGTCATGGGAAGTGAGGGAAGTCTGTTGGATATATTCATGATTAAGCCTGGTGTATAAAAGGGGCCAAACAGCAGACCAGGGAAGAGGCTTCAGGTCTTCTCCAGGTTGTAGAGGAGAGACTTGAATAAGGGATGAGAGAAGGATAAAGATGCAGTTTATTCATTCTCTGCTCTACATCTAAGGCCTTTGCCAGCCTTGGGGTCTCAGCTGAAACCCTAGAGGCACACAGGGAGGACCAAACAATCATCGATGTCTTGGACCCCCCCCCCACATGCATTACCCTGTTATGTAACTTAGCATCATTTAACATGCCATGTTAATATTTATGCTTTGTTTCAGCTTCCTTCCAGTTTTTTTAACCTGATCTTAATTTTTGCATCCCAGTTCTATTACACTGCTGATTGGTTGACCCATTTTGTTGACTGCATTGAGTTACGCTGTGTAATCTTCCGTGAGTCTCAGTGAGAAAGGTAGACTATGAATAACATAAACAAATAAATTGTAGGCCTTTCATGATCTGATTTTATAACTGAAAATGTTGGGGACTGAACTTGGGACCTTTTGTATATAAACCAGATGCCCTACCACTGAGCCATGGCCCTCACCTCCAGGGTAGAGGCTACGGGAAGCACATGTATGAAGACAATATGGCTTCAACAGGTTATATTCAAATGAACTTGATTTGTTCTCTCATCAGGATGATTTCTAAACACTGGCTAGCAATGGACCAAATGAAAAGTGGCCACAGGCATCATTTCCCTAAGTTCCTATTTTAGTAGCAATTGCATGGCTAATTCTGTCTTGCACTAGGGAAAGAAGCTGCTATTCGGAATCAGCATTGTGTTGGTGCTGAATGCTGTAAATAGGTCAGTTGCAATGCAGTGCCAAGCAAACCCTCCACTGACCTTTGACACTTCCTCTGAAATATGACCATAAAAATAATGAGTCTGTAAACTGCTTTTGGCAATTATACCATTCTTGGAATGAAAGGACATTGTCATTAGCATGCAGTTTATGGACACCAGCTTGCTGGGTTTGGCATGCAGCCAAGCTGGAAAAGGGAGCTGGATTTAAAGCTGACACAGGTTCAATGGGATAATTAGGCAGGTTTTGTTTGAGTTTGTTGATATAAATGTGCAAGAGATTAGCCTTTTCCCCTTTCGGCTCTGGGTAATGATCAGGACTAACAGGTGGTAAACTAATGGCAGAACATGAAATTAATACTTTGTTTCCTGGTACCTTCCTTTGTTGTTTTTCTGTAGAGGATTTCTTCAACATCTTTCAGCCTACAGAGAAATCTTTGCCCTCCCTCTTTGCATCCCTGTTGCTTTTGAACTAACAGAGTCTAAAGCATGAAGAAAAACAAGACAGGACAACATCAAGTGGGTTCATCTGTAAAAGCAGCAAAAAACTACATAACAAATTCTGCATATCCACCTTATTTATCATGGGTTTATGCATGTTGCCCTGTCCTGGATGGCCCAGGCTTCAGAGCTCTTCAGATCTCAGAAACTAAGCATTTGGATTTGTATAGGAGACCACCAAGTAAGTCCTGTGTCATGACATGGAGGCAGGCAATAGCAAACCAGCTCTGAACATCCCTTACCTTAAAAACCTGATGGGGTTGCCATACATTGACTGCAACTTAATGGCACTTTCATCCACCACATGTATGTGTTATGGGCAAAGTCCCACTAATGAAGAAAAAGAAGAAATTGGATTTATATCCCGCCCTCCACTCCGAAGAGTCTCAGAGCGGCTCACAATCTCCTTTACCTTCCTCCCCCACAACAGACACCCTGTGAGGTGGGTGGGGCTGGAGAGGGCTCTCACAGCAGCTGCCCTTTCAAGGACAACCTCTGCCAGAGCTGTGGCTGACCCAAGGCCATTCTAGCAGGTGCAAGTGGAGGAGTGGGGAATCAAACCCGGTTCTCCCAGATAAGAGTCCGCACACTTAACCACTACACCAAACTGGCTCTAATAGAAGGCCAGTCAGTTTTGACTGATGGGATACAGAGTGCATAGCCTTTTGCTTATGTCAGTCACCTCACAAAACCATTACACAAATGGAGACAATGAGAAGACCCCTCCATTGTTCCACCTGCTACAGCAGCAATAGTCACAGTGATGGAAGGAATTTCAAGAAGGTTGAGAGGTGGAGAAATATTCTTCCACAAATCCCCTGAACTTTTGCCTGTCATTGAGGCTATTGGCATAGATGGAAACTTTCTTCTTTTGACTGTAGCCTTCAGGAGATGATGCGATAAGAATACCTCATCCTTCCCAGGTTAGAAGCTTCCTTTGGAATGGTGGGAGAAGAGGACAGCTGTCTGTCTTGTTTCTGTCCCACCACTCCATCTTGACCACTCCATCCTGATTGTTCTTGTTGTCACTCCACTCCATCCTGATTGTTCTTGTTGTCACCCCACTCCATCCTGATTGTTCTTGTTGTCATGATCTTTGAAACTGATTTGCATCTCCAGGATTGCCTTAAGAACATAAGACATGTTGGATCAGGCCAATGACCAATCTAGTCCAACACTCTGTGTCACACAGTGGCCAAAAAAACCCCAGGTGCAATCAGGAGGTCCATCAATGGGGCTAGGACACTAGAAGCCCTCACACTGTTGCCCCTCCCAAGCGCCAGGAACACTGAGCATCACTTGCCCCAGACAGAGTTCCAACAATCTCTCTCTCGGCTTGGCTTCGCGAACGAAGATTTAAGAAGGGTGCAATAGTCCACGTTTGCTGCAGGCTCGCTGGTGGCTGACAAGACCAATGTGGGACAGGCAGGTCCGGCCACAGCGGCTGCAGGGAAAAGTCTGATTTAGGGTTGGTCCTGTAGCAGTGCGATTCTTCCTCAATCTCCTTTTGTCCTCAAGACCAGCTATGCGTGTGTTCTCAAAGGAAGAGACAGCCTGGTGGATGGTGTGCCTCCATGCTTTGCGATCTGAGGCTAGGTCAGACCACTGGTGATGGTTGATGTGACAGGTGCTAAGGGATTTCTTCAAGGAGTCCTTGTACCTCTTCTTTGGTGCCCCTCTATTTCGATGGCCGGTGGAGAGTTCGCCATACAGGGCAATCTTGGGAAGGCGGTGGTTTTCCATCCTAGAAATATGCCCTGCCCAGCGCAGCTGCGTCTTCAACAGCAGTGCCTCAATGCTGGTAACCTCCGCCCGCTTGAGGACTTCAGTGTTGGTCACAAAGTCACTCCACTGGATGTTGAGGATGGTGCGAAGGCAGCGCTGATGAAAGCGCTCAAGGAGTCGCAGGTGATGACGGTATAAAACCCACGATTCGGAGCCGTAGATGAGGGTTGTCATCACAACCGCTTTGTAAACATTGATCTTTGTGCCTTTTTTCAGATGCTTGTTGCTCCACACTCTTTTGTGCAGTCGGCCAAATGCAAGGTTTGCCTTTGCCAGCCTGTTGTCAATCTCCTTGTCGATCTTGGCATCTGAGGAGATGATGCACCCCAGGTAGCTGAACTGCTGGACTGTCTTCAGAACTGATTCACCCACAGTGATGCAGGGGGGGTGATAATCTTCCTGGGGTGCAGGCTGGTGGAGAACTTCTGTCTTCTTCAGATTAACTTCTAGGCCGAATAGCTTGGCAGCCTCTGCAAAGCAGGACATCATATGCTGCAGAGCTGATACCGAGTGGGAGACGAGTGCAGCATCATCAGCAAACAGTAGCTCTCGGATGAGTTTTTCCATTGTCTTGGAGTGTGCCTTTAGTCGCCTCAGGTTGAACAGGCTGCCATCGGTGCGATAGCGGATGTAGACACCATCGTCATCATCTAGATCTACTGCGGCTCTTTGAAGCATCATGCTAAAGAAGATCGTAAAGAGAGTTGGCGCGAGAACGCAGCCTTGCTTTACACCTGTGCCTATTGGGAAGGGCTCTGAGAGGTCGTTGCAGTGTCTGACTTGGCCTCGCTGGTCTTCGTGTAGCTGGATGATCATGCTGAGGAACCTTGGGGGACATCCTAAACGTTCCAAGATTTGCCACAGGCCTTTCCTGCTAACGGTATCGAAAGCTTTGGTAAGGTCGACAAAAGTCACATACAGAGCCTTGTTCTGTTCCCTGCATTTCTCTTGGAGCTGCCTGAGAACAAATACCATGTCGGTGGTGCTCCTGTTAGCTCTGAAGCCGCACTGGCTCTCTGGGAGGAGTTCTTCTGCAATGGTGGGCACCAGTCTGTTCAGGAGTATTCTGGCAAGGATTTTGCCTGCGATGGAGAGCAGGGTTATCCCCCGGTAGTTGGAGCAGTCTGACTTTTCCCCTTTGTTCTTGTATAGGGTGATGATGATTGCATCGTGAAAGTCCTGCGGTAATTTGCCTTGTTCCCAGCAGGTGACAAGTACTTTGTGAAGTGAGCTATGTAGTACTGTGCCCCCATGCTTCCAGATCTCTGGTGGAATTCCATCAACTCCCGCTGCCTTGCCACTTTTCAGTTGCTTGATGGCTTTAACATTCTCTTCTAGGGTGGGGATCTCATCCAACTCTGTTTTCACCGGTTGAAGTGGGGTGAGGTGGATTGCTGAATCTTGAACTACGCGGTTGGCACTGAAGAGAACCTGAAAATACTCCGACCACCGGTTCAGTATGGATGCCTTCTGTGAGGAGCACTTGGCCGTCTGCACTATGCAAGGGACTCTGAGCCTGATATGATGGACCATATACTGCCTTCAGGGCTTCGTAGAACCCTCTTAAATCACCAGTGTCTGCACACAGCTGGGTTCTCTCTGCAAGCTTGGTCCACCACTCATTCTGAATGTCTCGAAGCTTGCGCTGGAGGTTGCTACATGCAGCGCGAAAGGTTGCTTTTTTCCCAGGAGAGGAGGGCTGAGCAAGATGTGCTTGGTAGGCAGATCTCTTTTTTGCCAGTAATTCTTGGATCTCTTGATTGTTCTCATCAAACCAGTCCTTGTTCTTCCTTGTGGAGAACCCGAGGACTTCTTCAGAGATCTGCAGGACGGTAGTTTTTAGGTGTTCCCAGAGTGCTTCTGGAGAAGGGTCTGTGGGGCAACTGGGGTCCTCAATTCTTGACTGGAGTTTTGCCTGGAAGGCAGCTTTAACTTCGGCTGACTGGAGGCTGCCAACCTGAAACTTCCTCCGAGGAATACCTCCTCTCCTGGGTGTGGGTTTAAAGTGAAGACGGAGATTGCAGCGTACAAGACGATGATCCGTATGACATTCTGCGCTGGGCATTACTCGGGTGTGTAAGACATCTCGAAGGTCTCTCTGGCGCACCAGAATGTAGTCGATAAGTTGCCAATGCTTGGACCGTGGGTGCATCCAGGTTGTCTTCAGACTGTTCTTCTGCTGGAAGATAGTGTTGGTGATGGTGAGCTGGTGCTCCATGCAGAATTCTAGTAGGAGGCGCCCATTGTCATTGCAGTTGCCAATGCCGTGTTTGCCAAGTACTCCTTTCCAGGCTTCCGAGTCTTTACCTACTCTGGCATCGATGTCACCAAGGATGATCACCTTGTCCTCTGTAGGGGTCTTCCGTACGAGGTTGCGTAGATCAGCATAGAACTTGTTCTTTTCTGCAGGATCTGCTTGAAGGGTTGGGGCATACACACTGAAGAGTGTTGCATGCTGCTTGTTTTGAAGTGGGAGGCGCATGGACATGATGCGATCTGAGTGACCTGTTGGCAGGTTTTCGAGTTTGGAGGCAATGGAGTTCCTGACCATGAAGCCAACACCAGAAAGGCGGCTCTCAGCCTTTGACTTACCCGAGCAGTAGAGGGTATAGCCAGCACCGTGTTCTTGAAGACTACCTTCCTCAGGGAAACGGACCTCACTGAGAGCTGCTATGTCGATATTCAACCTGAGAAGTTTGTGGGCAACTAGAGCAGAGCGTCGTTCAGGACGACCACTGCCTACTGTGTCAAGCATAGTTCTGATGTTCCAACACGCAAGCTTTAGTCTTTGCACACTTTGTGAGGCAGGTGCATGCCTTTTCTTTGTTGTTATTTTTCGACCGCAAGTAAGGATGCCCGTTGACCGCGGCTAGCCAACTGGGGTGGGGGAGACGAGCTTTGTTTAGGCCACCTTTTCTAGGCCCCTCTCCGTGTGGAGCAAGCAGTGCTGTCCCTAGATAAGGCTGCTTGGTCGTTCAGGGTGCTGCCGAAAAATGCTTTCGTCTCTGGGTTAGCATCAGGCGACCAATACCCTGAACCGCCTACATGCAGGATCGGGACTGCGGCTTCCAGTGGCACCTTCCACCTGCCGTTTCGCCCCTTGCCCATCGCTGCAGGACTTGATGCATTGTGTGTTGTGTGTGTGGATATGCCCTTCAGGCCTGCGCAGAGGAATTTTTTAGGTGAAGCGCAGTGTGCGCGGTACTGGCTCCACCCTTTCACCTGGGGGTCATCTGCCATGGCCCAGTAAGCCGGGACGCCGGCAGCGAGTCCTCCAGGTGGTAGGTGTTACATTAACGAGCTCTATCTGCCCGGGTTTGATGTTAGAGTTTTCCTTCTCTTAGGCTGGCGAGGTTGGTGGGCCCAGCCTGCCCATCCGGTTATACCGCCGGACATTCGGTCGCACCATGACGTAGCAAACTCTGTGAAAACGGGGGGGACCAGCGAGAAGGTGTTGCTACGGATGCAGTAATGCAGGAGAGGCCATTGCAGTGACCATCTGCCAGGCATAGCCAGACAGTGACCACGCGGCGTTCACTACACCGGGAGAGGAGAGGCTATGTATTGCGCATGCACTTTCCCTGGGGGGGTAGGATTCCCAGAGGGAGCCCACCCCCCACCCCCCCAACAATACACTGTGGCTAACAGCCACTGATGGACCTCTGCTCCATATGTTTTTCCAATCCCCTCTTGAAGTTTGCTATGCTTGTAGCCGCCACCACCTCCTGTAGCAGTGAATTCCATTTGTTAATCGTCCTTTGGGTGCAGAAGTACTTCCTTTTATCTGTTCTAACTCAACTGCTCAGCAATTTCATTGAGTGCCCATGAGTTCTCATATTGTGAGAAAGGGACAAAAGTACTTCTTTCTCTACCTTCTCTATCCCATGCATAATCTTGTAAACATCTATCATGTCACCTCTCAGTTGACATTTTTCCAAGCTAAGGAGCCCCAAGTTCTTCCACAAATCCCCTTGGGGAACATGGGTGTCTCTATAGTGTTCCAGGGGTCTCTGGGCCCCCAGTGTCAAGAGATAGCGGCGGATAGGTTTTGTTCCTGATGCATCATTTCCCTATTTTACTTTTTCCTATAGGAATGAATGTGGAAAGGAGTATTCTTGAGGATGCCAATGGGATAGAGGTGAAACCCTTTCCCTCATGGGCCCAGCCATAGCATCAAGACTGTTGTTATGCATATAAGACCCGTGTTGGACTCTGTTTCTTGCTTGTGCATTGGTTTTCATGGGATTCAATGAACTAGTCTCAGGATACAATTACATCCTGTTTATTCGGAGTATCTACTCTCTTGCTGTCTTTGTATCTCTCCTTTTCATTGCTGCCCTTTCATTCCTTCCATATTTTCCCTTCCATTTTCAGAGATCGCTATGAATCTAGTAGAACCATTTGCCAATAAGTGATGAAAGGAGTGTTGCATATGTTATGGAATTCCAAATACAATAAATCAAGAGAAGAATTTTCCAACTTCTGCCTGCAAAGCAGTTTTTAATCTTTGTGAATGGGACATGATTTATTTACTGACAAAGCAGGCCAGCATCTAGACCTAATGGCTTCTCTCACATCATTGTCTGCAGAGTGTGTTAGTACGTCAAATTCCAGAATGCCATCTTGAGTAGCAGGCTGGTTTTACACTGTTCCTGTTTTTGTCTTTATGATAAGAGCCTTTAGAAGTCTATTTCCCTTTTTCATCCTGGTTTAGATTTTCTCAGGCATACCAAGAAAGGTCAAATACTGCTTCTGCATTGATACAACCACCAAGATCTGATTCTGCATACAAATAAAGAATTTAAAAAATGAAATATTTCTAGAAAGCTGGCATTAAGCAAATGTCTGAGAATTATACTTTATATAAACTTGGAATATTTCTCTAAACAAACCTGCTTATCAGTTCTATGGAGGGGAGAATCAATGAAGAAATTTAAATATAGAAAACTGATCCTTATGGCTGGCTTCTATAGGTGTAGTGAAGGTAACTATTACTCTAGTACTATTATTTTTATTTCTGAATCTTGTAGTTTACATGTCTGATAATATTCTGGGGCAGTTGAAGGAAATGTATTCATTGAAGTCATGGCTTGCTAGATGCTCTTGGGAAGCAGTGTGGTACAATGGTCATATTATTATTATAATTACTAGGAATAAGACCTGTTGTGAAGAAAAATACGGGCTCTAGAAAGAGGCTCTGGGCAAGTGCCCCCCCTTGCTGTCTTCCCACCCACCCACCCCAGCTTCTCACCCCCCCCCCCAACTACCCCCACCACCCAACCACCTCTTCCTCTCAACTACCCCTGCACCCTTGGCACTCCGCTACTTCCCCCACCTGTGACATTCTCACCCTCCACCCTTGCTGTCTTCCCCCCAACCCCCACAAATGTGTTGATCCGAATGTGAAGATTTTTCTCTGTGGCTCCACAACTGTTATGTAAATAGAGAGTCCAGGCTGAAGAAGAGTCAAAACCATATTAGGAAGAGTGGTTCCATTCCATTTATTTCTCTTTTGTGGTGAACTTACCATAGATCTTGTGTGGCATCTTTTCTCATGTTATTTTCTATACTTTTAATAATTTTGCTGGGGTGATTTATAAGGAAGAGAAAGCTACATGGATCCAACTGAAGATGCACTTAAAGAGACAGTCACAGAAATCCAGGGAGGCAGCTATTATATTGTTTTTAGTGTGTACACACTGTGTATTTGATATTATATGTTGTATGTATACTGTATCCATATATTAATATATTTATTCTTTGGTGCAAATTTGTTTGACATTTTTCAGTTATACATCAAAGCCTGTTTTATTTGTACTCTCACCTGGAGATTGGCAACAATGATTCCCCAGGAAGAAATGGCTGTTTTGGAGGGTGGAGTCTATGGTATTGTACCTTTCTGAGGTCCCACCCCTCCTCAAATCCCACCCTCTCCAGGCTCCATCCCTCAAATCTCCAGGCTCAGTGGTAGAGCATCTGCTTAGTAAGAAGATTCCCAGGTTCAATCCCTGGCATCTCCAACTAAAAAGGGTCCAGGCAAATAGGCATGAAAAACCTCAGCTTGAGACCCTGGAGAGCCACTGCCGGTCTGATAATAATAATATAATAATAATAGATTTTATTTGTATCCCGCCCTCCCCGCCTAGGCGGCTCAGGGCAGCTAACAACATTCTATACATTTACAATTAATAGATAAAAACTTTGAATTTAACAATTAAAATTAAACATATAAAAACCAGTTAATAGATTTAAAATACATCATTTAAGTTAATTTAAATTTAAATTTATCTGGCAGTAGTAATGGTTAGTTCTGTGACGCTGATTCTGCCAGTTTAAATAGTTCGATAGTAATGTAGATGGCGGATCCTTTATTCACAGCAGTTCAGCAGTCGATGTCGATATGCGCTTGTTTGAAAAGGACGGACTTGCAGGCCCTGCGGAACTGGTCAAGGTTCCACAGGGCCCGCACTTCCTCCGGAAGCTGATTCCACAGAGCAGGGGCCGCAGCTGAAAAGGCCTGAGCTCTGGTGTTTTGGAGCTTGACCTCTCTCGGCCCAGGGATTGCGATTTTATTTTTTCCCACTGACCTCAGTGCCCTCTGGGGTTCATATGGGGAGAGACGGTCCCTTAGGTAGGCTGGTCCTCGGCCATATAAGGCTTTAAAGGTAATGACCAACACTTTGTACCGGACTCGGTATGTAATTGGCAGCCAGTGCAGTCCGCGCAGCCCTGGCTGTATGTGCTCCCATTTTGAGAGCCCCAACAACAGCCTGGCCGACGCGTTCTGCACTAGCTGCAACCTCTGTCTTCGCTGGGTTCAGCTTCAGCCCACTGAGTAGACAATACTGACTTTGATGGACTGAGCATCTGATTCAGTATAAGGCAGCTTCATATGTTCATGAATTTATCCAACCTGGAGTTGGCAACCCTATCTCCTTTCCAGCCAACCATCAGCCTACCTTATTCCTGAGCTCAGCTTTCCATCTCCTCCCCCCTCCTTGCAGCCTCTATGTAGGCAAAGGTAGTCTTTCTCCACAGTGGGTACCAAAGCAGCTTACATCATTCTCCTCTCCCCTTTTTGCTCTGTGAGATAGGTTAGGCTGAAAGTCCATGACTGGTCTGAAATCATACAGTCAGCTTCCACAGTAGGAACCTGGGTCTGGCAGATCCTGCTCTGAAGTGCTGACTGCCATGTCACAGTGGCTGTCATAGGGGGGCTGCTGCTGAACAGGAGCAGGTAACCAGGAAAAGAGTCACACGGGATGTGGAACTGAAGAGTAAGCATAAGCACCGTGCACCACTGACTCCTGTAGTAGAGTAAACCTTCAGCAAACCAATTCAAAAAAATGAAAATGTATCCAAAAATATTTATTAATTCATTCAAATGCTGAACATCAACCACAAAGGTATGGAAAATTTTTCCAACATCAAAAATCAGTATCCACAAGGGAATGAAGCTGACAGGCAAAATCAGTCTATTTCCCCCTGTTTCACTGTAAGCTTTATCTAAGCTATTGCTTATTCAATTTTTCAGAACAACTTCCACTCTCAAAAAACACTTTCAACACTTCCAAGAATAAGTTAACTTATGGCTTAGATAAAGCTTACAGTGAAACAGGAAAAAATAGACCTGTTTTGCCTGTCAGCTTCATTCCCTTGTGGATACTGATTTTTGATGTTGGAGAAATTTTCCATACCCTTGTGGTCAATGTTCACCATTTGAATTAGTTAATAAATATTTTTGGATACATTTTCATTTTTTTGAATTGGTTTGCTGAAGGTTTACTCTACTACAGGAGTTAGTGATGCACCGTGCTTATGCTTACTCTCCAGCTGAACAGGAGTAAGCAGCCAGGCCTAGCTAAGTCATGCCAGTTAAGTGGTATCAAGCCACCCAGAGGGTGCTGCCAGGCCTAGAGTAGCCAACCTCCAAGTTAGGGTTGCCAGTCCCCAGTTGGTTACAGACCAAGAGAAAACGTGTTCTTTGAAATTGACAAGAAACGCTTAAATAACCTAATAAACCTCTTATTCATTGCTATAGAAAAAGTTTACTATGGAACCTAATTTACATTCTCAAAAGAGCTTTTAGAATCATTTAGCAACCAATTGAAAAAACACTATTTGAAAACAAACTAACAATTTTAAACTAATATAAAGTAGAAAAATCCATCATGCAAAAGTCCTCAAAGACACGCTACTCCAAGGTAGCAGTGTTGTCAAGCAGACCTCTCCGTGAAAAATACAAGATGAATGATGAAGAATTTTAAATCAATTTTATCTCATTTGATGAAAGGATTCAGATGTTGAAGAGAAGTATTATTGATTACACGATTCCCAGGTAAAATTTTCGTATTTCGATTCAGGGCTTCCTCTGATCAATATACTTCCATATTCTGGAACCAATGCTCAAAAATAATTTACACACAGTGACTCTGTTTCTTACAGCGGCATTAGCAGTTCTCCAATAATTTGATTTATGAATCATCCCATCCCTATAATAATGGGTCTGAGCAATAGACATCAATGATGAAACAGTAGATAAAATCATACAATTTAAATATACAGATAAACATATAATTAAAATCCCTAAATTCCGAGATGGTGCCCTCATAAATCTTATTCCCATACTGGACTGTGCCACCACCCCATGGGCAGGACAGGAGAAGGGAAACTGATGAAACAAGGAGAAAGTGGGGGGGGGGTGTACCAGCCATGGTCACACTGTCTCTGTCCTCAACCAAAAGTCCAGTGGAACATATCTGCTTTACAGGCCCTGTGGAATTGCATTAAATCCCTCAAGGTCCTGATGGTGTTCAGCAGACAGTTCCACCAGGTTAGGGCCATGACTGAAAAAGGACTGAGGACAGCCAGGCATCTTTGGGGCAAGAGATCATCAGCAAATTATTCTCTCCTGATCAAGGTGCTCTCTTGCAAGATGGTCCTGATGGCACAGGACACTGCTCAAGGTCTTAACAGTTAATCTAAAAACTTGAACCTGACTTGGTATTCCACTGGAAGCCAGTGTAGCTGATGCAGCACAGGTTGTTTATGTGCCATCCATGGCTTTCCCTCCAGGACACACACTGTTGCATTCTGGGCCCGCTGGAGCTTCCAAGTCAGTCTCAAGGGCATGTCAGCACAGAGTGAGTTACAGTAGTCTAGCCTGGAGGTGACCATAGCATGGATTACTGTGGCTAGGTCAGGACATGACAAGAAGGAGGCTAATTGCTGTGCTCACTTAGATGAAAGAATGCCAGCCTGGCAGAATGCCATGACCTGGGCTGCCTGAGCCTCCACTTGGTTGAACTTAGACTTGGGAGCTCTGAGTTCAAATTCCCATCTTCCATGAACTTGTTGAGTGACTGTGGACCAATCATTCTCTTTCAGCCGAACCAACCTCCTAGGGTTGTTGTGGGGATAAAATAGAGGAAGGAAAAAAATTGTATGCCAGTCTGATGATCTTTGGGGAGGAATGTTAAACTATGATGGGCTGTTGGAGAGGTTTATAAATTAAGTTTAATAAGCATGGTACAAATGTCTCAAATCAGCAGTAGACAATTTGAAAGTATCCTTATTTATTGAAAAATATCAATTATTTATTGAAAAATAAGTATCTGTTCACATTTTCTTTGGAGAATGAAGAGACAGAACCAAGGATGCTAAAAATTACTGTTTAGAACTATGAATAGTTTGGTGCTGGGCTCAGTTCAAAATCTTGAGTTAATGTAACATTCAAAGTCTTAGTGTTAGGATTATCAGATGAAGTCCTGCTTCAGTTTCTTTTACAAAACAAGGCATACCATATTGTAGAAAGAAACAGAGCCTTTGCAGTTGTGCCAGCTTCTCTGTGATGCTGTATAGTGGGGGGCAGGGGGCGGAGCTCATTTAGCCAATTCTTTATGACCCTTTCTACAGCTAGTGAAAATAGCTATTTGTTGTGTCTATGTTTAAAAATTGGGCACTGATGTCAGTGTTATCCTGGCTTTTGGGTTGGCTGCTCTTTGCCATTGTTTTCATTGGTGTTTGCTAGCTAGGAAAGCAATATAGGTTTAATTTGGGAGAGCAGAAATAAGATAAGCATACGTAATTAATACAAACATGTTATCAATATGGTACACATAATCAGACATCAACTACCAGCTTTGCAAAGGCTTCTACCCTACAGCTGTCCTTCAACTGGGCCAGTACCTTTCTTAACAAGGGGTCCCATGACACTAATAGTCTCGCAAAATTTCTGGGGCTAGGAATGCCATGAATTGCCCTGTTAATTATTTGAATTGTTTAAATATGCTTTCTACAATTTAATCCCAGTATTTAATCTTCCAGTGCAACACTTATGTGTTGTCTAACCTAATTTTGCTCAGGGAACAGTTGGTCATTATCATATTCACAGTTTATTCTTACATATTTGAGAACCATTCTATCAACCTCACCCTCCAGCCTTCTGCCCCCTGAGTTAAGCACGATCAGTTCTTCAACCTCTCCTCATAGAACTGCTGCCTCTAATAATTGCTGCTCTTCTTGGAATGCTAAGCAATGTCTCCGATTGCAGAGGCCAAACTTTATCCAAGCTTTGTCTGACTGCTGGGCCCAGGCCAAAAACTATGGAATAATATATTCCTATTAAAGCTCCCATAAAGAATGCTTCTTTTATGGTAACAGTTTCTCTACCACTTTTCACTGAATAAAGGTCTTGGAAGTTTTACTTGACATACTTGTGGTTGTCAAGCTTGGTTTGGGAAATTCCTGATGATATGAGGGTGGTACCTGGGAGGGGGCAGAGTTTGGGAGGGGAGGGAGCACAGCAGGGATATGATGCCCTAGATTCTGTCCTCTGATACTGCCATTTCCTCCAGGTGAACTGATGACCTCTGTAGTCTGGAATGCTTTTCTGAAGAACTCAAGGCCCCACCTTGATGTTGGCAGTACTATTTATACATAAAACTTGGTGAGGGAAATAGCTGGATGACTTCTGGAAACTGACAACCAAGGGCACTTACAGTGTAATCCTAAACTTTGTCTCTGAATGCCTTAGGATGGGGAATTACACCTGACTCTTATCTGGGAGAACCGGGTTTGATTCCCCACTCCTCCACTTGCACCTGCTGGCATGGCCTTGGGTCAGCCATAGCTCTGGCAGAGGTTGTCCTTGAAAGGGCAGCTGCTGTGAGAGCTCTCTTAGCCCCACCCACCTCACAGGGTGTCTGTTGTGGGGGAGGAAGGTAAAGGAGATTGTGAGCCGCTCTGAGACTCTTCGGAGTGGAGGGCGGGATATAAATCCAATATCATCATCATCTTCTTCTTCTTCTTCTTCTTCTTCTTCTTCTTCTTCTTCTTCTTCTTCTTCTTCTTCTTCTTCTTCTTCTTCTTCTTCTTCTTCTTCTTCTTCTTCTTCTTCTTCTTCTTCTTCTTCTTCTTCTTCTTCTTCTTCTTCTTCTTCTTCTTCTTCTTCTTCCTATGAGACATGCCAGTATAACTGAGATGACCACTGGCACTAAAGCACACCAGTTCCTCATTGGAGCAGCCATTGAATCAGTGTCCTGCTGCAATTCCAAACCATGTTGCATTTTAGGATACTGACAAAGCAGGAAGCCAATCACAGCACTCCCAAGCACTATATAAATCCCAGCTAGGATCCTGCACCTCAGATGATAGAATATGTAGAACAAAACTATGTTTCTTGGAACGTATGTCATGGCTGCTTAGATGCACATAAAGGGATACTGATGATGAGAACCCCAGAGAAAGAGTGCTTTGCACAAACAACCAAGAAGGAGAGCAAACATGGAAGGAACACTGCTCTCTGCTCAGGACACTTATAGGTACTCCACCACGGGACACAGCAACAAAAGGACCCTCCAGACTTCCAGCTGCGAATGCAAGGCAATGCAAGGACTGCAGTATGCACCCACATTTACCTGGTCTGTGTATTTCCTCAACAGTCTTTTCTCCCTCAACAGTCACTAGTATCAACAATGAACTTACCCCCACCCCTGCAGATATGCTGCCTGCATATCACTGTGCTGTTAGCACAACGTCATGCTGGTCTAACGCCTCCTGCAAGTTGGAGTACACAACGAGAGCAACCAATATCCTGGATGATTAGCAGCCTTTCAGCTCGAAACTTTGCTGCTGCTGTCTGAACACATGGTGTCTATTGTCTTGAAAGATTACCATGGCAACTTGCTTAATAGACAGTTGTTTGCCCAGCTCTGTTCTCCCTCTTGTGGACATGCAGTGATATGAAAAACTCCACCTAGGGTCCATCAAAGGTGCAAGAGCCTTGCTGGAAGAAGAGGGCTTTAAATAGGCAGCACACTCGGTGATTGCCCTGACCCATATGGCCAAGGCTAGCCTGATCTCATTAGACCTCAGAGGCTAAGCAGGGTTGGTCCAGATTAGAACTTAAATGGGAGATCACCAAGGAAGTCCAGGGTTGCTACGCAGAGGCAACCAACAGCAAAACATCTCTGTTTATCTTATGGTGTTACCATGGGTGAGGTCAGACGTTCATAAAATCCCACTACGAGCATGAGTGGAGTCCGGAAGCATGTCGGATTTTAAGCGGTTGTCCAAACATCAGCATCTGCGAATGGTGGTTAGCTCGTTCGAGTCCTGCATTGAGACGACTGGGGCGCGGACTAATTTGATACTGCTTTAAATCAGGAACAAAATCCTTCTGACGGTTCCTGAGTGGAGTTTCTCTGTTTGAATGCTCCATCGTTGGCGACTCGTCGGAAGCGCACCACTGCTTCCCTCCCAAAGCCCCTGCAAGTGATATCACTGCACCAGTGAATGAGCGAGCAAATGTTGGCTCGATAAATCATTTACCCACCCTTATGTCCGGAAACAAAAATCACTTTTGAAAGTAGATGTGAACTAAATGAGAACTGATTTGAATTCCTGGGTTCTTTGAATTCCTGGGTTCTTATAATTCAGCTGATGTGACTGGAATGTATAAGGCTGAAGTTCTTCCAAGATTGTATTATGTACAATAATACAGAGGGATATCTGATTCATAGCAAATGCCTGTAGTTCATCCCATCAGTTGATGGTAACTTACTTGCCTTCGGTACTGGTGTTATGTAATGCCAGGTCCATTAATAATAAGACCGCTGTCCTCTGGGATTTCCTGCTGGAGCAGGAGGCGGACCTGGCATGCGTGACCGAGACCTGGGTGCGCGATGGGGAGACCGTAGCTCTCTCTCAAATGGCTCCCCCAGGATACTCGGTCTTTCACCAGTCTCGGACTAGCGGGCAGGGGGGAGGAGTGGCACTATTCATACGAGAGGCTTACTCCTTTAGGGCTCTCCCGGCCCCGGAGATCAGGGGTATTGAATGTGTCGGCCTGATGTGGGACGTTGGGGAGGGATTGGCGATCTGGCTGGTGTACCATCCGCCTAACGCACCGGCCAGCGCCTTATCACCCCTGATGGAGGCCGCGGTGGGCTGGGCATTGGAGTACCCAAGACTATTGGTCTTGGGTGACTTCAATGTTCATGCCGACGACGTGGCCTCCAGTCGGGCGATGGACCTGGTGTCATCCATGGTGACACTGGGACTCTCCCAAATTGTCACAACGCCCACTCATCAGGCGGGGCACATGTTAGACCTGGTCTTCACGACGGGAGTTTTAGTGAACGATATTACTGCTAAAGCAGTGCCATGGTCAGATCACTATGCCCTTAAGGCTTGGGTGGATGTGCCACCCCAAACCTGTTTAGGCGGAGAGCGTATTTTAGCTCACCTGCGGAGCCTGATGGACCCGGAACGGTTCCTGACGGCCCTGCAGGATCCCAGGCCCCCTGGCGATTCCTTGGATGATCTGGTGGAGTCCTGGAATGATAGACTCTCCAGAGCCATCAAAGAGATTGCACCTAGGCGCCCTCTGCGCCCCCGTTTGAAGTCGACACCCTGGTATAACCAGGGGTTGCGACAACTAAAATGGGGACTCAGACAACTAGAGAGGCAATGGCGGCGTACTCGAGACGAAGCGACTCGAACATCTTATAGAGAGATTATGAAGTCCTATGAGGTGGCAATCAAAACCGCAAAGAAAACATACTTTGCGGCTAAGATTGCGTCCGCAATATCACGCCCGGCACAACTATTTAATATAATTCGGAGTCTAACAATGCTGCCTCAAGGCAAACCAAATTCTAAAGAACTGGAGATTGGCTGTGAGGCTTTTGCGAATTTTTTTGTGGACAAGATCATGTCGCTCCGCCTCGACCTCCCTACCATATTAGAGACAGTTAGCGAAACCGAGGCCCCGTGCCTGTCTTCGGATTGTGATCTGGATGGTTTCAGCCCTCTTAGCCTGGAGAAAGTTGACAGGATTCTCTTATCTGCACGCCCAACAACCTGTAAATTGGACCCATGCCCCTCCTGGCTTATTAAATCTTGCCAGAGGGAGCTTAGATATCCTGTACGAGATATCATAAATAGATCCCTGATGGAAGGGCACTTTCCAACACCGCTTAAAGAGGCGGTGGTCCGTCCCCTCTTGAAAAAAAACATCATTGGAGCCGGCCTAATTGGCACATTATCGGCCAGTCTCAAATTTGCCCTTTTTGGGCAAACTTATCGAGAGGGCAGTGGCGATGCAGCTACAGACCTTCCTGGATGATGCTTCCATCCTTGACCCCCTTCAGTCTGGCTTTCGCCCGGGCCATGGGACAGAGATGGTGTTGGTTGCCCTGGTAGATGACCTGCAACGGCATCTGGATCGGGGCGGCTCGGCGGTGCTGATGCTGTTGGACCTATCGGCAGTGTTCGATACGGTCCACCATCGGCTACTGGCCCGCCGCCTCGCCGACACGGGGATTCAGGGGTTGGCCTTGCAATGGCTTTCCTCTTTCCTTGAAGGTTGGGGACAGAGAGTCGCTATTGGGGACGAGCTGTCCCGGAGGCACACGCTTGACTGCAGAGTGCCTCAGGGTGCGGTTCTTTCCCTGATGTTATTTAACATCTATATGCATCCCCTCGCCCAGATTGCCCGAAGGTATGGGCTGGGTTGTCACCAGTATGCTGGCCAAAGGAAGCCCATTTGAAATCTACTAGACATAGGGCCTTCTCCGTAATGGCCCCTTCCTGGTGGAACCAGCTGCCGGAAGAGGTAAGGGCCCTGCGGGATCTCGCTCAATTCCGCAGGGCCTGTAAGACAGTCCTCTTCCGGCTGGCTTACAACTAACCGGCACTTGAAACTTGAAACTGAGTGTAGTTTTTATAAGATTGCTGTATGTTTTAAATGTTTTAACTATGTAAACTGTGTGAAATGTTTAAATTTTAACTATGTAAACTGTGAAATGTTTAAATTTTTATACTCTTATGTTAGATTTTATATGCTGTAAGCCACCCTGAGCCACCTGGTGGGAAGGGCGGGATACAAATTACAAATAAACTAAACTAAACTAAACTAAACTGACATATTTATGTTTTGTTTTGATCCCATCAGACTCCTTAGACTTACCAAGCCAAGTATTTTCCAGGTTTATTCCCTCCTTCAAAAGATTTCTGTTGAAGTCTTTTTATATTCCATTCCACTTCTTTATTTAACAAATGTCTCAGTTGACTTTGTAATATTGTAATCTCCCTTATAATTTTCTCCACACACCCGCCCCCCTGGCCACTTTTTAAGATCCTTCTCCTTCTTTCCAATCTCTTTTTGTAAGTCTATCATTTGTTTGTCTTTGGCTTTTTTATCTTTAATGTTCAATGTAATTAGGATACCCCTCATCGCTTTATATGCATCCCACACCTTTTGAAATTGAATGTCCTCTTTTTCATTTATTTGAAAGAAAGATTTAGTCTCCTTTTCCAGAGACTCTACTTCTACCTTTTTCTGCAGCAAATCTTCATTTATCCGCCATCTTAAAGTCTTTTTTATGGGTTTTGCAGACCACATTAATGGATTATGGTCTACCCCATTTTAGGAAGAATCTCTATTTTTTTCATTATAAATCCCAGATTTTTTGTAATCCATAACATATCAATTCTTGAGAAAGAATTATGTCTTGCTGAAAAGAAAGTGTAGTCACGTTCTTTGGGATTAAATTCCCTCCATACGTCCTCCAGACTTTCTTGTTTAACTAGTTCAAAAAATGACTTTGGTAGTTTTCCTTCGTTATTTTTTTTCCCCGATCTGTCCAAAATATTTTTAAACGTTCCATCAAAATCTCCCATTAACATAATTTGCTCATATGTCACTTGATCTAATTGTTGCATAATGTCCTTAAAGAAAGTGTCTTTTGCTCCATTTGGGGCATACACTTCCAATAACAAAGTTCTTTTATGGTTCAATATCACTTCCACCGCAATAAATCTACCATAATCATTTTTAAAATGGGTCTAGTTCTTGCTTCACATAAAAAACCACACCCCTTTTTTTCTCCTTAGCCAATGAACAAAATTCCACACCAAGTTGCTTATTCCATAAAAAATTATAATCTGTTTGTTTAATGTGTACTTCTTGAAGGCAAGTTATATTACATTTTTGCTTCCCAATCCAATGAAAAGTTGCCCTTCTTTTTTGTGGTGAATTAGGTCCATTTACATTCGAAGATATTAATTTGTAATCCAGTGTTTTGCACTGAGGCTGATTTCGCACTGACCTTTTACTGGCGCGACCACCCTCCTCACGCCGGCGGATCTGCAGGGATTTCGCACCAGAAGCGCCGGCGCAGCCAAAAGAGCCGGCAACTTCCGTCGCGAAACCAGCTCAAACGGAAACCGCCAAGAAGCAGGAAAACGTTTGAGCGGGTTTCGCGACGGAAGTAGCCGGCTCTTTTGGCTGCGCTGGCACTTCTGGTGCGAAATCCCTGCAGATCCGCCGGCGTGAGGAGGGTGGTCGCGCCAGTAAAAGGTCAGTGCGAAAACGCCCTGAGTGTCACATGTATGACTATCTGCCCAAAGGACAGAAGTCTTGGGTGTGTGCTTGATGCAAGGAGCTCCTGGTCCTCAGGAAACGAGTTCGTACCCTTGAGGCTGAGGTGACTGCCCTGGAGAAGCAGAGACGGTCAGTTAGGCACTTGGGGAAGACTCTCGGGGGCGTATTAGATGAGCCCCGCTCTGAACGTGGCAGCCCCGTTGCTGCCAGAGAGCGTGAGGGTCGAGAGGGAACAGGGCACCGTGCTGAGGATAAGGGGAATGGCCCTCAGAAGGGACCTCTTCTTCGGTTGGTGAGCGGAAATCCTTTTGTGCCAAGGAACCATCCCTGAGCAGGGGGAGGGGGGGGTTGGTAGTTGGTGATTCGATCCTTAGGCAAGTAGACAGCTGGGTGGCGAAACCGCGTACTGACCGTATGGTGACTTGCCTGCCTGGTGCGAAGGTAGCGGACATTACGCGTGTAGTAGATAGGCTGATAGACAGTGCTGGGGAGGAGCCTGTGGTCGTGGTGCATGTTGGCACCAACGATGTTGGGAAATGCAGTTGTGAAGTCCTGGAGGAAAAATTTAGGCTGCTAGGCAGGAGACTTAAGGCCAGGACCTCCAAGGTAGCCTTCTCAGAAGTGCTACCTGTTCCACGTGCAGGGCAGGAGAGACAGGCACAATTAGAGACAGGCACAAATTAGAAGTCTCAATGTGTGGATGAGACGATGGTGAACTCAAAGTTGAACTTGTGGATCTTCTAACAAAAATCTGTAATCTTTCATTGAAATCTGCCTCCATTCCTGAGGACTGGAAGGTAGCAAATGTCACCCCCATCTTTTAAAAGGGTTCCAGAGGAGATCCGGGAAATTACAGGCCAGTCAGTCTGACTTCAATACCGGGAAAGTTGGTAGAAACCATTATCAAGGACAGAATGAGTAGGCACATTGATGAACACGGGTTATTGAGGAAGACTCAGCATGGGTTCTGCAAGGGAAGATCTTGCCTCACTAACCTGTTACATTTCTTTGAGGGGGTGAACAAACACGTGGACAAAGGAGACCCGATAGATGTTGTTTACCTTGACTTCCAGAAAGCTTTTGATAAAGTTCCTCATCAAAGGCTCCTTAGAAAGCTTGAGAGTCATGGAGTAAAAGGACAGGTCCGCTTGTGGATCAAAAACTGGCTGAGTAATAGGAAGCAGAGAGTGAGTATAAATGGGCAGTCTTCGCAGTGGAGGACGGTAAGCAGTGGAGTGCCGCAGGGCTCGATACTGGGTCCCATGCTCTTTAACTTGTTCATAAATGATTTAGAGTTGGGAGTGAGCAGCGAAGTGGCCAAGTTTGCGGATGACACTAAATTGTTCAGGGTGGTGAGAACCAGAGAGAATTGTGAGGAACTCCAAAGGGATCTTTTGAGGCTGGGTGAGTGGGCGTCAACATGACAGATGTGGTTCAATGTGGCCAAGTGCAAAGTAATGCACATTGGGGCCAAGAATCCCAGCTACAAATACAGTTGATGGGGTGTGAACTGGCAGAGACTGACCAAGAGAGAGATCTTGGGGTCGTGGTAGATAACTCACTGAAAATGTCAAGACAGTGTGCGTTTGCAATAAAAAAGGCCACGCCATGCTGGGAATTATTAGGAAGGGAATTGAAAACAAATCAGCCAGTATCATAATGCCCCTGTATAAATCGATGGTGCAATCTCATTTGGAGTACTGTGTGCAGTTCTGGTCGCCGCGCCTCAAAAAGGATATTATAGCATTGGAGAAAGTCCAGAGAAGGGCAACTAGAATGATTAAAGGGCTGGAGCACGTTCCCTATGAAGAAAGGTTGAAACGCTTGGGACTCTTTAGCTTGGAGAAAGGTCAACTGCGGGGTGACATGATAGAGGTTTACAAGATAATGCATGGGATGGAGAAAGTAGAGAAAGAGGTACTTTTCTCCCTTTCTCACAATACAAGAACTTGTGGGCATTCGATGAAATTGCTGAGCAGTCAGGTTAAAACGGATAAAAGGAAGTACTTCTTCACCCAAAGGGTGATTAACATGTGGAATTCAATGCCACAGGAGGTGGTGGCGGCCACAAGGATATCCACCTTCAAGAGGGTTTTAGATAAAAATATGGAGCACAGGTCCATCAGTGGCTATTAGCCACAGTGTGTGTGTATATATAAAATTTTTTGCCACTGTGTGACACAGAGTGTTGGACTGGATGGGCCGTTGGCCTGATCCAACATGGCTTCTCTTATGTTCTTATCATGGTTTTCTATTTTTAATCTGTACCCCCAAATTCTTTATGTTTCTCCAAAAACTTCATCATGTCTTGAGTACTTGTGATAGTAAATCTCTTTCCTTTGTATTCAAAACGTAGACCCTCTGGAAGTATCCATCTGTATCTCATTTCACTTTCTCTCAGCAGTCAGTCAGTTTTTTATACAATCTTCTGTCATTTATAACTTTCTTTGGCAATTCTTTCATGATTCTTACACTACTGCCATCCACCTCCAGTTTATTCTCAAATTGTTTACTTAAAATCCTACCCACCAAATCTCTTGTCACACATCTTACTAACACATCCCTTAAATCAGTCTCATTGGATTCAGGCACCCTTCTCAAACGTATCTGATTTTCTACTAATTTGCAGTCTTGTAGTACTGCTTTCTTCTGCATTTTTTAATAGTGGAATCCACTGTATTGATTCTTACATCATGTTCTTTCACCTTTTCTTCAACCTACTGCATTTTCTTTAACACTGCTTGGGAATCTTTTCTGAGAACTTCTATATCTTTTTTTAATTCCTTCTTGCATTCAGTTATAGACTCTTTTATCACTTTAACCAATCTTGCCTCCATGGCATCCATTTGATCTTGCATTTTAGACATTTTTGTTTCCTCAAATGTCCTAGCCCTCGTATGAATCTGCTTTGTTCCTGATTTGTGGATAGACATCACTGCCTTCCCATTGTAAAAATAGGCTTCAAAGTTGACCTCACCAAATCAATTTTTAATTATACAGTCTTATATATTGGGGCATGCCCTTTCAGATGAGCCCAAAATCACTGTTCCCAAAAGCTCCTAAGTTGAGATATTAATTTTTTAAAATTTTATTTTCTCCAAAATGGCGTCCGCAACTTTACTGCCCCCCTTTTTTAAAAAAATAAATAAATTCTTTTTCTTCTAGAGTGCTCCAAAATTAGTTCAAATCATATAGTCCAATAAATTTAAGCTTCTAGTGATAATATTTACCAGCTCTGCTAATTTTTAAAATCCCGTTGTCTTTTTAAAAATTTTTAAACTTTTGACCTTTTTTCAATTGCCGCCTTTTTCAATTTCTTTATGATTATAGTCCTAGAGAGGGCTAGGAGGCTAGAATTTTTCCCTTCTCTTAATGGCCGCTTCCTTCCTTTCTTGCCATGAAGTCTCATTTTCTATAGTTAAGAAGTCTCACATTACTTCTATGACACCACTTCCTGTGACGTCCTGTTAATCAGCAGTTCTGTTTCGGAGGGAGTTGTCCAGCCCAACCACAGGTATGCATAACAATATTTATTCTTCCTCTTTTAACCTTGTTTTTCTAATTTTCTTAGTCCAAAATTTACCTCCTCCTTTGTCTTTTACTTTAAAGTAACATAGATAAATCCAGACCTTTGTTTTTTCTCCAAATAAGTCTTATTTTAATCCTGAAATGGACTACTTCGTCATCATGGTGAAAGACGAGTGTTGTTTTCTACTTTGTAACACCGCTGTATCCTTGCCCAAAAAGGGTAATCTGGAGCGTCATTATAAGAGTCTGCATAGCAATAAGTTTGATGCTGATTTTCCACCCAAAAGTGAAATTCGTAAACTGAAGCTCAAAGAACTTAATTCTAAATTGGCTGCCCAGCAACAGTTGATGGCGAAGCCAAGGTCATATTTGGTCAATGCAACCATGTCATCCTTCAAGGTCAGCAACCTGATCGCAAAGAAATGCAAATCTTTCAATGAAGGAGAATTTGTAAAAGATTGTTTTCTTGAAGCAGCAGACAATCTTTTTGAAGGATTTAAGAATAAGAAAGAGATCATAGCTGCTGTTCAAGATGTGCAATTGTCAAGAAACACCATCATGCGGCGAATAGAAAAGATGTGTGGAGACGCAACTGAACAATTGCTGGAGGATGTTTCAGTTTGTGTTGCTTTCTCACTCCAACTGAATGAATCTACAGACATAAGAGACATAGCTCAGTTACTAGTCTTTATCCGGATGGTTTTTGAAGACTTCAGTGTTAAAGAAGAACTACTTGAAATGATTTCTTTAAAAGGGAGAACTACCGATCAGGAAATATTCAGCTCCTTCCATTCTTTTGTGACAAAGTGTAATCTTCCATTGCATAAACTTGTTTCCATAACTACTGATGGAGCAAGAGTAATGACAGATGAGGTTAATGGTTTCATAGGCCTCTGTAGACAGCATGATGACTTTCCAGATTTTCTTTCTTACCACTGCATCATTCACCAGCAAGTTTTGGCAAGCAAGAGACTCAATACAAAGACTGTCATGGATATCACTTTCAAAATTGTAAATTCAGTTCGTGGAATATCACTTCAAAGACGGCTTTTCAATCTTACTCTTGATGAAGGGGCACTAGAAATTATTTTGCACACAGATGTAAGGTGGTTAAGTAGGCACAAATTTCTGCAAAGATTTCATGATTTGCTGAATGAAATAAGAAAGTTTTTGAAGGAGAGGGAAGATGACAAAGCAGAGTTGGAAGATGAGGAGTGGTTATGTGATCTGGCATTTCTCGCTGACTTTACAGGCAAACTAAGTGATATGAACATTGAACTACAAGGTAAAAACAAATGCATTGGCGAGATGATGAGTACAGTTAAATCCTACAAGAGCAAATTTGAGCTAATAATGACTGACCTTGCAAACAACACTTGATCATTTTCCTAATACGCAGGACTATCTGGGACAATATCCAAATTTTGTGTTTCAGAACAAGAAGTATGTGACAGAAATCTGCTCTGTTATCCAGGAATTCGAAAAAAGATTCTGTGACTTCCAAAAAATTGAAAAAGTTGTGAAGTACTTGTCATACCCATTCAAAGCAGATTTGGACATTAAGGAAACTGCAGCTGCTATCAGTAAAAATTATTCATTGAACAAGGCATCTCTTGAAAATGAAATAGTAACCCTTAAAAATGACATTTTTCTCAAAACCCATGCTGAGCAAGAATCGTTTTAGAAGCTAGTGCCTAAAGACAAATTTTCCAACTTGAGAAGATGCAGTGAAGCTCTACACTCCTGTTTCAGTTCAACTTATTTGTGTGAATCTGCATTTTCCCATCTGAAAATGACAAAGAGTATACAGTGTTCCAACATGACAGATAAACATCTCCAGGATTCCCTGAGACTGGCCCTCACGCAATATTCACCCAACTTTAAAAAGCTGGTGGATGTAATGCAGGCTCAGATGCCTCACTAATTAGCAAGAGTGAAGTTTTAAAGATTGTGCAAGATCAGCCTGGATCAATACTTGGCCTACATTTAACACAAATCTCAATAAAAGTTAGAAAGTTATTAAGACAGTTAAAGAAAGTTATAACAATAAAAAATTAAGAAAAACTGTTCGCAGTTCTTTCTGGATCTTCGTCTCTCTGTTTTGTTTTTGCTTACCAGTGAATGACAGAAGGTGCATTGTAAATGGGGGGGGGGGGGCGGGCAGTGGAACCCAACTTTGGTGGGTTAAAATCTAATTCGAAACTAATTTGAAACTTAATGTTCATGGTGGTAGATCACCAGCACTTTTGTCCGGAAAAAATAGATCACGACCTGTTCGAAGTTGGACATGCCTGCTCCAGGCCATGGAATTGGCTACTATCCATATGTGGTCAATTGCAAACAATAGCTTTTAGGAGCAATTCTGGTTGGATTGAGGCTGTTATACATCACAAGGCAGGGAATTCATAAAGCTAGAATTTTCTAACTTTCTAACCTGTTTGTCTCCTAAATAATGCCTGGGAGGTCATTTTGAAATGCCCTCAAATTCAATATCATAAATATCTTCCACCAGGAATTCTAACAATAGTTTTATACTCAGTCTAGTAAATAAATAAGTACCAGGTGTTCTAAGCAATTTGTTTTGGAGACCCCTAAAGAGACTGTGAAAACCTTTATGTCATGTTTGATAATGTATTACTCAATAATAAACACAGCTTTCTTTCAGAAGAAAATGATTCACAATTGTGTTGTGTTACATGATGAAGTCATTTAATGATTGTTGAATTCTATAGAGATATTAAAATGGAGAGCGGTTTCTGCTGCAATCTGAATGCAAGAGAGGAGATAAGACAACAAATACTAGTATGTGTTATCACTGCAATATGCAGGTTCTTTGCATGTAAAATATGAAATTTTTTAAGGAACAAGAAAAAGGGCTCTAAACAATTTACCTAAGCAGAAGCAATATCTATTGTGTAATTTCACAGTTTAATTTCAAGAAATAGAATATTAGATAATCAGAAAACATGCACTGTAAAACAATTTGCATTTCCCCAATACAAATATCAGATTCAATCTATTCTCAAGGTATTGACAACAATAAGATTACTGAGGACAGTAATTTGTAGGCACACAAAACATTAAAGATATGACCTAGTAAAAGTTCTGCATTGTTGCATCCCAACAATGTCTGGGAGGTGGCTGTGGCTCCATAGCAAAGAATCTGCTTGGCATGCAGAAAGGGCCAGATTCAGTCTTTAGCATCTCCAGTTTAAAAAGGGAATTGGTAATAGGTAATGAGAAAGTCCTCTGCCTGAGAGGTCTGCCAGTCTGAGGAGATTATACCTTAATGGAAGCACATGTTTAATTATTCCATAAAACCCAACAGAACCTTCCAATGCTTGACTCTGTCTGGATTGTGTCCTAATTGTTGAAACTATGAGCTTCTAGACTACTTCCTGTAGCTGCAAATAAATATGTCCATTTGCTATACTCTCAGGTTCTGGAGCTGCGGGTATTTTGTACCATTTCTTTTTTGTAATGAGAGAAAAGCTATGCTTGCACCACACCAGTGTCAGTGATAATATCTTCTGGAGTTTGGGACTGAGCTGCCAATCTCAAATGTTACACATACGATAAACTTAATTCAGGATATTTTTTTCCTAGTCACTGCCTGTACTGGTTAAAAAAAAAAAAAATCAGTTTCTTCTTTGTTAAGAGCAACTAAAGCTTGTGTTTAGAAGAGCCCTGGAGTTTAAAGCAGGAATTAGATACCCATTAAATGGTTCAGTTCTTTTTTCCCAGTCTTCATCACCGGAGTTGAGACTTTTTTACTTCAGATTCTTCAGTTAAAGGGCCTTTTGGTTCATTTCTTATAAGGAACTTTGAACTGTTGTATCTTTCTGGCTGACTGGAAGTCTAGTAATAGGGGGTGGGGAGGTCGCATTTATTTGAAAAACAAATCTTGAAAGTTCAGAGATTGGACCTGATGCCTATAAAACCTTCCAGTTAAGTCTGGAGCCTCTCCAGGGTAAACCTACAGGTGCTAAGGACTGAGCAGCTGTGGCAAGTGATGGATTTAAGGAATGGTGCTGCATTTAAAACCAAGATGACCAAAATGAGATTCATTTTACAATCAAAGCCCCAACTTATGTTAAAGATTAGAATGCCTTTATAGATGCTTTTGTTCTTCCCCTGAGGCTTTTAAAATCAGCTGGGCAGCTAACTCAGGACTAACATCCAAAGGATTTGACTATTGCTTGCAAATGATGGCTCACTGGGAAAGACAGAGAGAGAGAGAGAGAGAGAGAGGATAAGCTGCTTTTAAACATTTTAAATAAAATAAATATGCTTGAGGGAAATCGCTGAGAACATGTACAGTATAGGTTAGGGTTGCCAGATCTCCTCTGGTCACCAGTGGGGGTGGGGGGATGGAGTTACCATCTCCAGGTTGGGAAACTCCTTCAGATCTGAGAGTAGATCTGGGAGTGAAGGCTGGGAAGGACAGATACTGTGATAGGGTACAATGCCATGGAGTCCACCCTCCAAAACATCCATTTTTTCCAGGAGAACTGATCTCTGTAGTCTGGAGATGAGTTATAGCTCTGGGGGATTGCCAGGCCCTAGCTGGATTCAGGAAAGCAGAGAGTCTTTCAAGAGTCTCTTTTGACTCCAAATCCCATTTTCAATTTTGCTGCTCTCTTGCATGAACTGAATTAGGGTTGCCAAGTCCAATTCAAGAAATATCTGGGACTTTGGGGGTGGGGCCAGGAAACATTGGGGGTGGAGTCATGAACAAGGTTGGAACAAGTACAATTAAACTCCAAAGAGAGTTCTGGCCATCCCATTGAAAGGGACTGCACTTTTCAATGTCTTCCCTCCATTAGAAATAAAGGATATTGGCACCTTCTTTGGAGGCTCATAGAATTGCCCCCCCCCCCGGTCCAATCCTTTTGAAACTTGTTTTGAGGAAAGGTATCAGATACTATGCTGCAAATTTGGTGCCATTACCTTAAAGAACATTCCCCCAGAGCCCCAGATACCCGCGGATCAATTTCCCATTATTCCCTATGGGAATCATTCTCCATAGGGAATAATAGAGTGCCCAGTAGTGCCTTATCCGTCTAAGGTGATAAAATGTGGATTTGGCAGTGGCTGCCACCTGGACCTCCATAGTCAGTGAGGACTCCAGGAGTTCCCCTAAGCTCTTGAACTTAGAAGCTGGCACTAAAGGCACCCTATCAAAGGTTGGCAAAGGGATCTTTCTTCCCAGGCCACCTCAACTTAGACACAGAACCTCTGTCTTTGCTGAGTTCAATTTCAGTCGACTCTGCCTGAACCACTTCATCATGGCTTACAAGGCCAGGTCCAGATTTTCCAGGACACAGCCAGCCTGGGCCCCCATCCATAGATAGAGCTGGGTGTCATCCACATACTGATGACATCCCAGCCTATATCTCCAGACAATCTGGGCAAAGGGGCATATGTAGATGTTAAATAACACCAGTAACACCCCCTGAGGCATGCCACACACAAGTGGGTTTCTTCAGGATGATTGCTCCCCTATGACCACCCTATGTCCCCAACCCTGGAGAAAAGAGGTAAGCCATTGAAGGGTGAACCCCTGAATCCCCATGTCAGCAAGACAGTGTGACAGCAGCTGTGTTGAAAGCAGCCAACAGATCTAATAGCAACACTGCCGACCCACCTTGATCCGGATGTCTTAAGAGACCATCTATGAGGGCAACCAGTACTGTCTCTTTCCCATGACCTGGACAGAAGCCAGACTGAAATGGGTCTAGTGTGGAAGTGTCATCCAAGAACCCCTGTAACTGCCACTGCCCTCTCAATAACGTTGCCCAAGAAGGACAAGTTTGAGTCTGGTTGATAGTTGGCCAATTCAGCTGGGTCCAAAGATTGAAGCTGCACCTTGCCAAAGGCTGAGCACATCTCACAGAGGTCTGAGAGGAGCAGAACAGAGCAGAGCAGCTCTGATAGCTGAGACAGCTGGAGAAGTTGCTGAGAATTTCTGAGTTTTGAAAGACTTCATTCTGAGGTTTGTGGGGCTGCCTAAAATTTTGAGTTGTGATAGCTGGGGAACTGCTCTTTGTTTGGTCTTTGTTTGCTTGAGTGGGCTAAAGGTGAAAGAGATTGAGAGTGATTGAGAGTGATTGCTGCTGATTGCTTAGGAGTGTCTCTGCTCCACCCTCTTTGCATTTTAAGCTGCGCCTTGCCACGCGAGCCTTTGTTGTGAGCCAAAGGGCTCTTGGCCTGTGGCTCTTCGCCTAGGGGCTCCCTAAGGACCAGGAACCCAGATCCCTGATTTCCTTGTTCTCCATAAGAACATAAGAGAAGCCATGTTAGATCAGGCCAATGGCCCATCCAGTCCAACATTCTGTGTCACACAGCGGCCAAAAATATACACACACACACACACAGTCGCTAATAGCCACTGATGGACCTCTGCTCCATATTTTTATCTAACCTCCTCTTGAAGGTGGCTATGCTTGTGGCCGCCACCACCTCCTGTGGCAGTGAATTCCACATGTTAATCACCCTTTGGGTGAAGAAGTACTTCTTTTTATCCGTTTTAACCTTTCTGCTCAGCAATTTCATCGAATGCCCACGAGTTCTTGTATTGTGAGAAAGCGAGAAAAGTATTTCTTTCTCTACTTTCTCCATCCCAATAAGGACTATCTGTCCACAGGACAGAAGTATTGGGTGTGTGTTCGATGCAAGGAGCTCCTGGTCCTCAGGGAACGAGTTTGTACCCTTGAGGCCAAGGTGACTGCATGTTGGCACCAACGATGTGGGGAAATGCAGTTGTGAAGTCCTGGAGGAAAAATTTAGGCTTCTAGGCGGGAGACTTAAGGCCAGGACCTCCAAGGTAGCCTTCTCAGAAGTGCTACCTGTTCCACGTGCAGGGCAGGACAGACAGGCACAAATTAGAAGTCTCAATATGTGGATGAGACGATGATGTAAGGAGGAGGGGTTTAAGTTTGTTAGGCACTGGGATGCTTTCTGGAACAAGCGGGAGCTGTACAAATGAGACGGTCTCCACTTGTCCCTGGATGGAACCAGGCTGCTGGCGCTTAAAATCAAAAAGGTGGCAGAGCAGTTTTTAAACTAAATCTTGGGGGAAAGCCGACAGGAGATGAAATGTCTCTGGTTTGGGAGGACTCGTCTCAAAGAGATGAAGGGTTGGCTGCTATTTTTCTACCGGGTAACGGATCAGAGTTGTCCACTGTGATGGTGACAAACAGTATGGACTGTCTGCCAGAGTCTCGAGGCGGCAGGAGGAAGGTGGCGGGCCTAGCTTGGGAAATTATAGATGTTTGTATGCAAATGCTAGAAGTGTTCGAAGTAAAATTGGTGAATTGGAATGTTTAGTGTTGGGAGAAAACATAGACATTGTGGGAATTTCAGAAACTTGGTGGAATGAGGAGAATCAGTGGGACACGGTGATTCCTGGATATAAGTTATATTGGAAGGATAAGGAGGGAAGGGTTGGAGGTGGGGTGGCTCTGTATGTCAGAGAGGATATACAATCCAGTAAGACTCAGGTCAGAGAATTAGATTCACTTTTAGAAATGCTTTGGGTTGAAATAGAGGGCCCAAAAGGAAATTTAATTATGGGAGTTTGTTATCGCCCACCAAATCAAAAGAGAGAGGACGATTATAATATGATGGAAGGCTTAAAGGTAGCGGCTAAACGTAAAAACTGTGTCGTAATAGGTGATTTTAACTACCCGCAGAATTGGGTCAATATGTGTTCTGGTCGAGAGAAAGAGATTGAGTTTCTTGATGCTCTCAATGACTGTGCTATGGAGCAGATGGTCTCAGAACCTACCAGGGGTGGGGCGATCCTGGATCTGGTCCTAAGTAATTCCCAAGACTTGGTGAGAGATGTAAAAGTGATTGCGCCGCTTGGTAGCAGTGACCATAATGTTATTGATTTCACTGTTTGTATAAATAGGGAGTTGCCCAAAAAGACCGCCACAACCATGTTTAACTTTAAAAGGGGTAAATTCACTGAGATGAGGAGGCATGTGAGGAGGAAACTGAAAGGAAAGGTAAATACAGTCAAAACCCCTGGGGAAGCTTGGACACTATTTAAAACTATAATCCTAGAAGCTCAGATAAAATACATACCACAAGTTAGGAAAGGCACAAACAGGCATAAGAAAAGGCCTGCATGGTTAACAAACAAAGTAATGGAAGCTGTAAAAGGTAAGAAGGACTCCTTTAAGCGGTGGAAAACCAGTCCAAGTGAGATTAGTAAAAGCGAACACAGGCTGTGGCAAATCAAATGCAAGACTGTGATCAGGCAGGCAAAAAGGGACTATGAGGAGCATATTGCAAAAAACATAAAGACCAACAATAAAACTTTCTTCAAATATATTAGAAGTAGGAAACCAGCCAGGGAGGCAGTGGGGCCCTTGGATGACCATGGGGTAAAAGGATTACTGAAGGAGGATAGGGAAATGGCTGAGAAGCGGAATGTATTTTTTGCCTCCGTCTTCATTGTGGAAGATGAGAACTTTTTGCCCACCCCAGAACCACTAATTTTGGAAGGGGTGTTGAAAGACCTGAGTCAGATTGAGGTAAAAAAAGAGGAGGTCCTACAACTGATAGACAAATTAAAAACTAATAAGTCACCGGGTCCGGATGGCATACATCTGAGAGTTCTGAAAGAACTCAAAGATGAACTTGTGGATCTTCTAACAAAAATCTGTAATCTTTCATTGAAATCTGCCTCCGTTCCTGAGGACTGGAAGGTAGCAAATGTCACCCCCATCTTTAAAAAAGGTTCCAGAGGAGATCCAGGAAATTACAGGCCAGTCAGTCTGACTTCAATACCGGGAAAGTTGGTAGAAAGCATTATCAAGGACAGAATGAGTAGGCACATTGATGAACACGGGGTATTGAGGAAGACTCAGCATGGGTTCTTGCCTCTTGAGGGGGTGAACAAACATGTGGACAAAGGAGACCCAATAGATGTTGCTTACCTTGACTTCCAGAAAGCTTTTGATAAAGTTCCTCATCAAAGGCTCCTTAGAAAGCTTGAGAGTCATGCAGTAAAAGGACAGGTCCTCTTGTGGATCAAAAACTGGCTGAGTAATAGGAAGCAGAGAGTGAGTATAAATGGGCAGTCTTTGCAGTGGAGGACGGTAAGCAGTGGAGTGCCGCAGGGCTCGATACTGGGTCCCATGCTCTTTAACTCGTTCATAAATGATTTAGAGTTGGGAGTGAGCAGTGAAGTGGCCAAGTTTGCGGATGACACTAAATTGTTCAGGGTGGTGAGAACCAGAGAGGATTGTGAGGAACTCCAAAAGAATCTGTTGAGGCTGGGTGAGTGGGCGTCAACGTGGCAGATGCGGTTCAATGTGGCCAAGTGCAAAGTAATGCACATTGGGGCCAAGAATCCCAGCTACAAATACAAGTTGATGGGGTGTGAACTGGCAGAGACTGACCAAGAGAGAGATCTTGGGGTCGTGGTAGATAACTCACTGAAAATGTCAAGACAGTGTGCATTTGCAATAAAAAAGGCCAACGCCATGCTGGGAATTATTAGGAAGGGAATTGAAAACAAATCAGCCAGTATCGTAATGTCCCTGTATAAATCGATGGTGTGGTCTCATTTGGCGTACTGTGTGCAGTTCTGGTCGCCGCACCTCAAAAAGGATATTATAGCATTGGAGAAAGTCCAGAAAAGGGCAACTAGAATGATTAAAGGGCTGGAGCACTTTCCCTATGAAGAAAGGTTGAAACGCTTGGGACTCTTTAGCTTGGAGAAACGTCGACTGCGGTGTGACATGATAGAGGTTTACAAGATAATGCATGGGATGGAGAAAGTAGAGAAAGAAGTACTTTTCTCCCTTTCTCACTATACAAGAACTCGTGGGCTTTCGATGAAATTGCTGAGCAGACAGGTTAAAACGTATAAAAGGAAGTACTTCTTCACCCAAAGGGTGATTAACATGTGGAATTCACTGCCACAGGAGGTGGTGGTGGCCACAAGCATAGCCACCTTCAAGAGGGGTTAGATAAAAATATGGAGCAGAGGTCCATCAGTGGCTATTTGCCACTGTGTGACACAGAGGTCGTTTTCGCACTCACCTTCCGCCGGTGCGACCCCCCTCTTCACCGCGCAGGCTCTGCGCGGATTTCGCACTAAACGCTGCGGAGCAGCCAGAAAAGCCGGAAGCTCCCGTCGCAAAAGCCGCGCAAACGCCAAACTGCTTTTGGGCGGTTTCAGTTTGAGCGGCTTTTGCGCCGGGAGCTTCCGGCTTTTCTGGCTGCTCCGCAGTGTTTAGTGCGAAATCCACGCAGATCCTGCACGGTGAAGAGGGGGGTCGCGCCGGCGGAAGATGAGTGCGAAAACGACCAGAGTGTTGGACTGGATGGGCCATTGGCCTGATCTAACATTGCTTCTCTTATGTTCTTATTGTTTTTTAAGGAGTGGATGGACCACTGCTTCTTTGAGGAGCGCGGGAAAAGTCCCTTCCATCAGGGACTTATTGATGATATCTTGCAGTGGCACCAGTAATTCCGTCCGGCAAGCACGTATCAGCCAGGATGGACACGGGTCTAGGTCGCAAGTAGTAGGATGCTCAGAACAGAGGACATTGTCGACTTCCCTCAGACTAAGTGGAGTGAAATGGTCCAAGGTCGAAACAGAAGATGTGCTCAAGGCCTCAAGTTCTCTTACTACATCAAAATTGTCAGAGAGGTCACAGCCAAGTGTCAGGACTTTATCTGCAAAAAAGTTTACAAAAGCCTCACAGCCAATTTCCAACCTGCTCACTAACTGAAGAAGAGGTCTCTTTTGAGGGCGCATTCCCTTTGTCCTCAGCACGGTGCCCTCTTCCCTCTCGACCCTCATGTTCCCTGGCAGCAATGGGGCTGCCATGTTCAGAGTGGGGCTCATCTAACACATCCCCAAGAGTCTTCTCTGAGTGCCTAACTGACTGTCTCTGCTTCTCCAGGTCCGCCACCTCGGCCTCAAGGGTACGAACTCGTTCCCTGAGGACCAGGAGCTCCTTGCATCGAGCACACACCCAATACTTCTGTCCTGTGGACAGATAGTCATACATGTGGCACTCAGTGCAAAACACTGGAAAGCACCCACCCCCCTGCTGGCATTTTACCTTCATGATAGCATTTTAAAATATACAGTCCCCCTTTAAATCCTGTTGTGTTTATGTGGCTCTCCTTCTGGAGGGTCTACTTACCTTATTGGGAACACAAGGAAAATAGGGATCCGGGTTCCTGGTCCTTACAGAGCCTCCAGGCCAAGAGCCCTTTAGCTCTTGCCCTTCTGCTCGCGCCTCTGGCAATAATGCAAAGAGGGTGGGGCCTCAGTTTGTCCCAGGAACACAGCCACTCCCAGTCAATCAGCAACAATCACCTACAGCCCCCTCAAAACAAACAAACAGCAGTTCCCCAGCAACCACAAAAATTCAGAAATTCTCAGCAATCACACAACTCAGACTTCTCAGCAATTTCCCCAGCTGTTTAGAAAGCCAATCCTCACCCTTATAACCTTCTTATCTGCTCTCTCTCAGAGCTTTCTGAAATGTCAGAGATCCAGAAGAGTGGATTCAAGAGGATGTAGTCTTTTGGAGTGAATCTATGATCCATTGTAATGTCCCTAGTTATTCACAGGAATTGGAGGCATTCCTTCACTTTTTCTTCCTCTCTAGATCATTAACATAAGGTTGCTTGTGTTTCTGTTGTGAGTAGACAGTACAGGGAACCCCCAAAGAGAAGTCAAACACTCAGTCTGCCAAGATATGGCAAGGTGAAGCAGAGGGAAAGACTCAGCTCTGAGAATGTCTGGGCACATTGCTGCACATTCACCACAGCAGCAGTATTATTTATTTATGTTGATTTATACCTCATCCCTTCCAAGAATGTACACCACTGAATTTATTATTATAAATTGTGGCTGCACTAACGGTGCAATCCCATGCAGTATTACTGCAGTTTAAACCCATGGATTTCAGTGGGCTTAGATTGAAATAACTCTGTATAGAACTGCATTGCAAATGTATTTAACAATGGATTGGATAAATACATCACAACCAATACCCAAAGTATAGTCTCCCTGGACACCTCTTTCAGATTCTGAGGATATACTGATATTTATCACCATAACTGCAGGTGCATCATTTGAAACTCTTTAGCGGCCATTCTCTATAATCAGAATACTAAGTTAAATTAATTGTTGGGATTGACTCAACATATCCAGTCCTATGTCATTCACTGACAATTCATAGTAGAACTTCTGTAGAGAAGCAGACTCCATATTGTCTTTAAAGCCCAGGCTCTGTGCATTAGAAACGTAGAGAAGCTCAGAAAATGTTCAGCAAAGATCTGTGTTCATGGAAGAGCAACCTAAACTTCTAGATTTTTTTTCCTTTTGAGAAAAATCACATGGCTTGGCTAATTTATTTCTGATTTTCCTTCCATCAGAAATAACCTTTGTCACAAATGCAAAGCCCAACTGCATATTTATCATGTTGGGTTTAAAAAAACGCATACCAATGTTCTTATATTCTTCCAAAATTCTTTTACATGCTTTATAAACACTATCAATCATATGGAGCACATGTTGGTGACGCTAGCTGAAGCACGCAGTACACTTGGAAAGTTTGCAGCCTTAATAGATTTGATTGTAAAATCAACATCTCCGCATTAACTCTATCAAAACAAATGGCTAATTGGCCTTTTGTAAAAAAATATACAAAAGAGACCCCCATGTGGTGACTGAATCTGATATCTGTGAAAGAAAGCATGGAGGTGCATGTATAATATCAGGAAAGACTGCTGCATGGTAAGGATCAAAGTGTGTATTTCCTTGTGCTCGTTCATATTTAGGAAAATGTCAAAATGCTGAAACAGACTTATGAATCCATGTCAAGCTACATTTTAAAAAGCATATCTTTTGTGCAAGGTAATCTTAGGAAACCGTGCTGAGTTTGTTTCCAGATGATCCACATGGTGTCCTGAGAAGCCTTCTCACAGCATTCATCCCCTTCCTGCTATACTTTTCAGGTAGGTAGGCTGTGGATTTCTTACACTGAACGGAAGGGTTGGAATCTGACCTCCTCTGAAGGCAAGCCAGTGCTACTAATCAAGTGGCACAGAGCTGTCATCACTTGTTTTACCATCCCAGATGTTCCATGTCATCTCCCAGCTCTGTTTGTTAATCTTGTGGGCACAGAACCTCTTAGGCAATCATGAACATCTGCATTGGGTTGGTTTTTTTTTTGCTTAACAAATTCAACTGCATGAAAAAAAGAAAAGTAAAAACTGTGGGACTAGCCCATCTGCCTTTCCTAAGCTAGTTCACCATGGAGTGATGAGTCAGTCTTTCAGCTCCTCTCTGTGGTTACAAGCCCCTTTCAAGTGTTACGTGCAACAAATGAGTGTCAAGTCTCCAGCCAAGTGGTAGAGACCTGTTACTGTGGGTACTTGCAACAGGTGAGGAACACTCTTGCAGAAGTCTTGGGTTTGTTTCAGTTCAGTTAGCAGATTAGTATAGTGGCTGCCATTCATTTTGGAAGGGTTCTTATGATGTATTATCCCTTTTAAACTTGCCAGAGAGTTTACTTCCTGTTTCAGAATAAAATGACACATATAGTGCAGTTCATATCTTTCACTGCTGTCCACATCATGCACATAGGCATGGACAGGCTAATTCAAACTAGGACAATGGTGTTCATGGAAAGAGGGCTTAAAGCTTCCCTGTACCATTTTCCCAACCTGAAATAGGACAGGAGCTGCTAATTGCTTCAATGGGGAAACTTACATGTAGTCATCTATACATTTAAGTTTCCCCACTAAGGCAAATAGTGTTCCCTGGGCCATTTCAGATCAAGGCAATTGTTTGGGAGGGGAAGCCCCTTTTCCGTTCATGCCACAGTTTCAAGATGAATCAGGTCTACATGCACCTGGGTGTTGTTGAGTTTCAAGCATGGAATTCCAGCCACTTATCTGATCCAAAGTCCTCCTAGTGGCCATGTGTCCATTATGTGGACTTTATAATGTGTGAATTGGTCCCAAGGGCCTTAGAAAGCCACACACATCAGAAGTGTACCTTATGGAGTGACACATCTGCTGCTACTTAAGAGCTTTGGGACATAACATCTAAGTGCATCTGGGCCTTGTAGCCCACTGTTGCAGTTATTTCTTCAGAATGGGACTTGTTTTTTTTTCCTTCAGACTTGTGCTCTTTCAAACTATGAGTTTGCTTTCAGCTCCCTGGGGAAGGATCACTCAAAGGGTGCATTCACACTACACTAAATAATGCATTTTGCAACTGGGTCTTTGCAATTCTTACACGGTAAAAATACAGTTGCAAAATACATTATTTAGTGTAGTGTGAATGCACTCAAATGTTACTCCGCACCCTGGATAAAAACATCCACATTTGCTGAATCTGGTGATTGGGGTTCAAGCCATGAAAATGTTGGGAAGCACCATTGAAGTAGGGCTTCACTAGATGGGAGAGCATGGGACTCTTGGAGATCCATGAACTAGTGTTCTCAGACTCAAGGCATTTGGATCAAGGTTGTGGTGCAAATTGCAAATTATTTCAGTTGTTAGCCCCAGGAAGTCTCAAAATATGGGGTATGTGTGGAGTTTGCTGAAAGAGAAGGGAATAAATTGCAAGACGCAGACTTTTTTGGGCCACAGTTCCCTCAGGCTAGAGCTTGGATCTAGGTTCCAACAAATGCAAGGACCTCCTCCCACACAGCAGTTTCCTAGCCCTCCCCCTTCCTGCAGCAGTCTCAAATGCCTGCATATTGGACTGTCATGGAAAAGGTAAGGCAGGGAAATTGTACTGTGCAGGAGGAAAATCTTGCACCTGTTAAAGCATTAGTTTGGATCTAGAGGTGGAAAAGCCAAGATCAGCAAGTCCTCAGAAATAATGCAGCTTTAGCAAGATATATGAATGCTAATTGGAACAAGCTTCCACAGTCTTGGTGCCTCTACTGAAAAGGCCTTGTGTGTTGTTTAACTAACTCAAACCTTCCCCACCCCAGTATGGAATCCCTGAAGAAGCTCTCTGTAGATGATCTGAGTGCTGAGGAGGTTCAAATGGAAAGTGCATATAGGGCTCATATTTGCTAGCCGACTAATAGAGCAGAGTGCTGTACACCGTCTTCCTCTAAATAATCTACAAAAACTACCCAGAGTGGGATACTGTATATCCTGCGGTATTATAGAGGATTGTTTACTGTGAGTCTGCCATGCACTCCATACACCTTCTAGAATTAATTATTGGCTTTATACAGAACTTTGAAATGTACATAGGAGGTAATAATTCATTACACAAGTGTGCAACACAAAAACAGACGGAAGCAGGAGCTCTGCGTGTGCTGGGTGGAATGGCCATCACAAGGAATACAATCAGAGTGAATCTAGGATCCGTAAACAGCATATAATTAGCCAATGTTTTTCTATTGGCTTCCTTTAATATGCAATAGGGGGAAATGCAATAAAATGTCAAGGACTCAATTAAACAGATGGTTCTATGCTGCTTATTTTTCTCCACTTATTGTTTGCGTCAGTTAAAGTAAAAAATGCTTAGACAGGGACTGACTCACCAATTCCTGTAAAAGCAGTTTTCTTAATAGTTGAGCATGAAGGGAAAACTAAAGGCAGGGCAAAGGAAGAGAGCACATATCATGAGCTTTTATTAGGAGCATTATTGTGTCTCATTAATTAATCTGAGCACGGCTGTAGTGACGTCTTGGGCTCATTTCACAGGAAAAAATTACCCAAGATTGCCAAATTAAATGGACAATTACAGGAAGACCAGATTATGCCTACATTGCATCCCCCCACCCACCCTGGCACTGGGCCAAGTTCATGTCAAAGTCATAATAGCTAGAATACCCCACCCCCAGTTAAAAACAGCTCCTGTGGACATACGTCACAAGACATCTGAAATGTACGCAGAGGATGTATTGATCTTCCTTAGGCTTCCTTTCTCATAAACTCTTAACAGCAAAAGAAGGGAGATGTAAGCATGCAACTCCTTTCCATTCACAGGCAACTTGAGGGACCGTCTCTCCCCATATGAACCCCAGAGGGCATTGAGGTCAGCTGGAAAGAACCAGCTGAATATCCCTGGGCCAAGGGAGGCCAGATTGAAGACCACCCGGGATCGGGCATTCTCCATAGCAGCTCCCCTACTGTGGAACCAACTCCCGGAGGAGGTGCGGGCCCTGCGATGCCTAGACCAATTCCGCAGGGCCTGCAAGACCTACCTCTTTAAAATAGCCTTCACTTAATACCGAGCCAAGAAAGTCTCGCTGGATATGTTTTTATGTTTTAGTCACTGAATTCTGCAGAAGACCTTAGACATAGCACCATAATGTTAATTTTAATACAAGTTGTTTTATCATTTTAAGGATGATTTTAGAATTGTAATTGTAACTGTCGTATATGGTTTTACTGTACATTGTGTTTACGTGTTGTGAGCCGCCCTGAGCCTGCCTCGGCGGGGAGGGCGGGATATAAATAAAAAGTATTATTATTAGTAGTAGTAGTAAGAGATGGGTTTCAATTCAATCTATTAACGGATCATTAACAAAACAGAAAGATAGAAAAAGACCCTTTTCATTCCTTCCCCAAGTAGTAGTTGTTTCATTACATGAGAAGCTTAGTTGCTTCCAGAGGACAAGCAATGTGGTCCAGCTTTGTTTTTAATTCATTATATCAAAACTGCTTAGTTTGTTTTCCTGTGAACTGTGGAACAATATGGCATGATCATTATTGACCAGTGCAAGAATATTGACTAATATGTTTTCCTGGATGTTTCTCTTCTTCTCTTTTAATCACTTGGGTGATCTGTACAATTCTTTGCTTTGCATACAAGATAGCCTGGTCGATTCTGGATCCATCAATGTGTGTGTGTGTGTGTGTGTGTGTGTGTGCGCGCCTGCTCCCCCTTACCTCATGTAGTACATCCATGTGAAACAGCTAATGCTTTTTCTAGGCATTTATTCTCCAGGCATTTTTAAACAAAGCATGGCAACCACATGTGCTCCAAAAAGCTTCTCAGTTGAAGATGAGTGACACAATCTTTGCTATAGCAAGACAGGACCTGTACCCAGAAATAATATCATCACACACTGGAAAATCTGGGGAATTCTGAGACTGCATTCTCCATCCCATTTTTGTTCCCACCATAGTGAAATGCCCCAGTATAGCTTGCTGCCTTGGGACAGAAGTTTACCTGTCTCCCCTTGAAAAATGGGCAACCTTCATGAGGTGATGGCAAGGCCATATAGAAGCTAGGAAGCCAGTGGTGGAAGTGGAGATAGAGTCTACTGCTCTTCAAAATTTGCCGCATGAGGCACCACCATACCTCATCTCACTATTGATCCTGGCCTGCTTAAACTAATGATTGACATAAGTAGCTTAATCTAAGTTTTGATCTTGAATGTGGCAGAACTAGATTTTTATCCCACCTTTTTCACTGTCTTGTGTGTCTTCCAGAGTTTTCACATATCTTCTCTTTTCTGTCCCCTCTAAGAACTAATCATTGCTTTAAATGTCCATGTTCATGTGTGCAGTCAGTTTATAATGATCAAACGAAAGGTCCAATTTTCTTCCTTTCTATGGCATCATCAGCACACATGGCACTTTACAACATAAACAAATCAGACAAACTAAAATGTGACAAGAAGGAAAGGCTAGAACAGGTGTGTCAAACATACAGCCCATGGGCTGGAACTGGCCCATGGGTTGGAACCGGCCTGTCCAGGGCTCTTATCTGTCCTGTGAGCATCTTTATTGATGACAGAGGCTGTGCATTGTGTCCCTGTATACTGTCCCAGTGCTAATGCGTAATGGGCAGCAGAAGTGGAAGGATGGGCATCAGGACAATACTGTAAGAAAATACTGTAAGAGTGTTATTGTTTTAAACATGTTTGCATTTTGAGGAAAAAATAATTTACCTGCGTCTTTTTTATAAAGTTTATATCTCCCATACCTGGTATTACATTATGTGGCACAAAAGGCCCAGCCCAACAAAGTGACATTTATGTCAGATCCATCCTTTGTAACAAATGAGTTTGACACCTCTGGGGAGGAGGGCAAAAGCCACGGTGGAATTCAAGAGCACAGCTACTAGACAATCAAGTTTGCCACTGCCAAAGTAGTTGTAGTTTTTTGTTTATGCTTCCTAAAACTATGAGATGAAACTCTATGGGTTTGGCCCCCAGTAGAGTTAGTGAGAGAAAGGGTTTTTGTTTCTGAGGGAGAGACATAGGAGGTGACTGAGAAAAGAAAAAAGAGGAGAGGGCCTTATGTCAATAAAGGTACTGAACTGAACTACAGAGGAAAGGGATTTCTGAGGAAAAACCAGGGAGAAGAAAGCTGTCTGAGAAGGAGGTATATTCTGTGCAGGAGCAGCATAGACTGGTGAGCAGCCTTAAAGGGTACTAAATGACAGAAGCAACACACCAAGCAGCAGCCAATCAGGAAAGATGAAACAAATGCCTGCAAGGCCAAAGAGAGAGAAGAAAGTCTCTATCACTTCTGGTTCTATCTTTAGCTGTGTTGCATAAGTTTCTGTATTTATACATATGTTTTCCTTTGATTACCCACCCCTTCTTCTTGAATACACCCTGTTTATGTTCTAAGTTCTGTTTGTGATGGGTAAAAATCATAAGAACATAAGAGAAGCCATGTTAGATCAGGCCAATGGCCCATCCAGTCCAACATTCTGTGTCACACAGCGGCCAAATATATATATGTGTGTGTGTGTGTGTGTGTATATATATATATATATATATATATATATATATATATATATATATATATATATACACACACACACACACACACACACACTGTGGCTAATAGCCACTGATGGACCTCTGCTCCATATTTTTATCTAACCCCTTCTTGAAGGTGGCTATGCTTGTGGACGCCACCACCTCCTGTGGCAGTGAATTCCACATGTTAATCACCCTTTGGGTGAAAAAGTACTTCCTTTTATCCTTTTTAACCTGTCTGCTCAGCAATTTCATCGAATGCCCACGAGTTCTTGTATTGTGAGAAAGGGAGAAAAGTACTTCTTTCTCTACTTTCTCCATCCCATGCATTATCTTGTAAACTTCTATCATGTCACCCCTCAGTCGACGTTTCTCCAAGCTAAAGAGCCCTAAGCGTTTCAACCTTTCTTCATAGGGAAGGTGTTCCAGCCCTTTAATCATTTTAGTTGCCCTTTTCTGAACTTTCTCCAATGCTATAATATCCTTTTTGAGGTGCGGCGACCAGAACTGCACACAGTACTCCAAATGAGACCGCACCATCGATTTATACAGAGGCATTATGATACTGGCTGATTTGTTTTCAATTCCCTTCCTAATAATTCCCAGCATGGCGTTGGCCTTTTTTATTGCAAACGCACACTGTCTTGGCAAACGCACACTGTCTTGACATTTTCAGTGAATTATCTACCATGACCCCCATGGTCTGTCTCTGCCAGTTCACACCCCATCAACTTGTATTTGTAGCTGGGATTCTTGGCCCCAATGTGCGTTACTTTGCACTTGGCCACATTGAACCGCATCTGCCACGTTGACGCCCACTCACCCAGCCTCAACAGATTCCTTTGGAGTTCCTCACAATCCTCTCTGGTTCTCACCACCCTGAACAATTTAGTGTCATCCGCAAATTTGGCCACTTCACTGCTCACTCCCAACTCTAAATCATTTATGAACAAGTTAAAGAGGATGGGACCCAGTACCGAGCCCTGCGGCACTCCACTGCTTACCGTCCTCCACTGCGAAGACTGCCCATTTATACTCACTCTCTGCTTCCTATTACTCAGCCAGTTTTTGATCCACAAGAGGACCTGTCCTTTTACTCCATGACTCTCAAGCTTTCTAAGGAGCCTTTGATGAGGAACTTTATCAAAAGCTTTCTGGAAGTCAAGGTAAACAACATCTATCGGGTCTCCTTTGTCCACATGTTTGTTCACCCCCTCAAAGAAATGTAACAGGTTAGTGAGGCAAGATCTTCCCTTGCAGAACCCATGCTGAGTCTTCCTCAATAACCCGTGTTCATCAATGTGCCTACTCATTCTGTCCTTGATAATGGTTTCTACCAACTTTCCCGGTATTGAAGTCAGACTGACTGGCCTGTAATTTCCCGGATCTCCTCTGGAACCCTTTTTAAAGATGGGGGTGACATTTGCTACCTTCCAGTCCTCAGGAACGGAGGCAGATTTCAATGAAAGATTACAGATTTTTGTTAGAAGATCCACAAGTTCAACTTTGAGTTCTTTCAGAACTCTCGGATGTATGCCATCCGGACCCGGTGACTTATTAGTTTTTAATTTGTCTATCAGTTGTAGGACCTCCTCTTTTGTCACCTCAATCTGACTCAGGTCTTTCAACACCCCTTCCAATATTAGTGGTTCTGGGGCGGGCAAACACTTCTCATCTTCCACGGTGAAGACGGAGGCAAAAAATGCATTCAGCTTCTCAGCCATTTCCCCATCCTCCTTCAGTAATCCTTTTACCCCATGGTCATCCAAGGGCCCCACTGCTTCCCTGGCTGGTTTCCTACTTCTAATATATTTGAAGAAATTTTTATTGTTGGTCTTTATGTTTTTTGCAATATGCTCCTCATAGTCGCTTTTTGCCTGCCTGATCACAGTCTTGCATTTGATTTGCCACTGTCTGTGTTCCCTTTTATTAATCTCACTTGGACTGCTTTTCCACCGCTTAAAGGAGTCCTTCTTACCTTTTACAGCTTCCATTACTTTGTTTGTTAACCATGCTGGCCTCTTCTTATACCTGTTTGTGCCTTTCCTAACTTGTGGTATGTATTTTATCTGAGCTTCTAGGATTATAGTTTTAAATAGTCTCCAAGCTTCCCCAAGGGTTTTGACCGTATTTACCTTTCCTTTCAGTTTCCTCCTCACATGCCTCCTCATCTCAGAGAATTTACCCCTTTTAAAGTTAAATGTGGTTGTGGCGGTCTTTTTGGGCAACTCCCTATTTATACAAATGGTGAAATCAATAACATTATGGTCACTGTTCCCAAGCGGCGCAATCACTTTTACGTCTCTCACCAAGTCTTGGGCATTACTTAGGACCAGATCCAGGATCGCCCCACCCCTGGTAGGTTCTGAGACCATCTGCTCCATAGCACAGTCATTGAGAGCATCAAGAAACTCAATCTCTTTCTCTCGACCAGAACACATATTGACCCAATCAATCTGCGGGTAGTTAAAATCACCTATTACGACACAGTTTTTACGTTTAGCCGCTATCTTTAATCCCTCCATCATATTATAATCGTCCTCTCTCTTTTGATTTGGTGGGCGATAACAAACTCCCATAGTTAAATTTCCTTTTGGGCCCTCTATTTCAACCCAAAGCATTTCTAAAAGGGAATCTAATTCTCTGACCTCAGTCTTACTGGACCGTATATCCTCTCTGACATACAGAGCCACCCCACCTCCAACCCTTCCCTCCCTATCCTTCCGATATAACTTATATCCAGGAATCACCGTGTCCCACTGATTCTCCTCATTCCACCAAGTTTCTGAAATTCCCACAATGTCTATGTTTTCTCCCAACACTAAACATTCCAATTCACCAATTTTACTTCGGACACTTCTAGCATTTGCATACAAACATTTATAATTTCCCAAGCAAGCTAGGCCCGCCACCTCTCTCCTGCCGCCTCGAGACTCTAGCAGACAGTCCATACTGTTTGTCACCATCACAGTAGACAACTCTGATCCGTTACTCGGTAGAAAAATAGAAGCCAACCCTTCATCTCTTTGAGACGAGTCCTCCCGAACCAGAGACATTCCATCTCCTGTCGGCTTTCCCCCAAGATTTAGTTTAAAAACTGCTCTGCCACCTTTTTGATTTTAAGCGCCAGCAGCCTGGTTCCATCCGGAGACAAGTGGAGACCGTCTCTTTTGTACAACTCCGGCTTGTTCCAGAAAGCATCCCAGTGCCTAACAAACTTAAACCCTTCCTCCTTACACCATCGTCTCATCCACACATTGAGACTTCTAATTTGCACCTGTCTTTCCTGCCCTGCACGTGGAACAGGTAGCACTTCCGAGAAGGCCACCTTGGAGGTCCTGGCCTTAAGTCTCCCACCTAGCAGCCTAAATTTCTCCTCCAGGACCTCACGACTGCATTTCCCCACATCGTTGGTGCCAACATGCACCATGACCACAGGCTCCTCCCCAGCACTGTCTATCAGCCTATCTACTACACGCGTAATGTCCGCTACCTTCGCACCAGGCAGGCAAGTCACCATACGGTCAATACGCGGTTTTGCCACCCAGCTGTCTACTTGCCTAAGGATCGAATCACCAACTACCAAGACCCCCCCTCTCCCCCTGCCCAGGGATGGTTCCTTGGCGCGAAAGGATACCCGCTCACCAACCGAAGAAGAGGTCCCTTCTGAGGGCGCATTCCCCTTATCCTCAGCAAGGTGCCCTGTTCCCTCTAGACCCTCACGCTCTCTGGCAGCAACGGGGCTGCCACATTCAGAGTGGGGCTCATCTAATACGCCCCCAAGAGTCTTCAACTAGAACATCTGTGGGTTTGATTTAAAACTGTCTTTCTTTTGACTGCTGATAATTCCTCCCTGGTTAGATTGCAGAAATCAGTGAGCTGGGGACATTTCTGTTTTCTGCTCTTCTCTTCCCTTCGTTAACTGACCCAGGTCTCATGATTTCGTCTCTCTGTAGGAGTTGGGAACCTGGAATTATACTGCAGACTAATGAAATCTGTTCTGAAATACAAGGGCGAGAGTGATCATGCCATTGTTTAAACCATGTTTGAAACTTTTCTTCTGGCATGCCAAGCTAAGTGAGCCTATGGTACAAAATGCAGTTGGAAAAAGAAAAAAGAAGAAAAAATGGCCAGCCACCTAAACTATAGTAATTATGGAAGATGGCTCTTATTCATTCTTCAGACCAGCTTACTATAAATTCTGCTTGCTAGGCTTTTCACATTCCTGGCAGAACTGTCTGATCCACATGGGACTCCTTTAGTTTGGCTCAATGTGTGAAAGTCTGGTGCAAAGACACAAAGGCTTTTAAAAAATGAAGTTATTGTGACTTTCAGCAGTTGGGAAGTCTTGCTTATTAGCTTGTATTCACCTTCCTTCCCAATTCAGGACTAAACGTTATCTCTTAAAGCTTGTTTGCTGTTCTCACCCTGACAAGATTACACTGATCTGTTCTGGGAACAAATCAAAGCCAACTTTTATATATCTCACTATTCCATTTTCCTCTTTGTACTGCCAAGAACTCTTACTTCCTATTGTAACACATAGCACTATTTAATTATATGGATGTGACTGAAGTTTGGCCCCCTAGAGGTGCAACAAGCTGAAAGTAAACTCTTTTCTTAGTTAGGAAAAAAGGAAAGGTCCCCTGTGCAAGCACCAGTCGTTTCCGACTTGGGTGATGTTACTTTCACCACGTTTTCACGGCAGACTTTTTATGGGGTGGTTTGCCATTGCCTTCCCCAGTCATCTACACTTCCCCTCCCCCCCCCCAGCAAGCTGGGTACTTATTTTACCGACCTCGGAAGGATGGAAGGCTGAGTCAACCTGGAGCCGGCTACCTGAAAACACAGCTACCGCCGGGGATCGAACTCAGGTCGTGAGCAGAGCTTAGGACTGCAGTACTGCAGCTTTAACACTATGCGCCACAGGGCTCTTTTTCTTAGTTAAGCATCAGATAAATCTGGACATTGATTTTGCTATTCTTGGCAATTTCAGGTGTCACCTTGGCCACCCAGATCACACCACTTGCAGCATACCTGCAAACCAATTGGACCATTATCTTTATGATCAGAAACAGCCACTGTGCTTACTAGCTGTCCCAAAATATTGTCTTCAGGAAGATGGAGATGAAGCATTTGCCATCAGATTCTCACTTGCTTTATGTGTAAGTGTGTAAAGTGCTGTCAAGTCCCAGCTGACTTTCAGCAACCCCAACAAGGGGCTTTCAAGGCTAGTGAGAAGTGGAGGTGGTTTGCCATTGCCTTCCTCTGCAGAGTCTTCCTTAGGGGGAGGGGTGTTCTACCACATCACAAACCTCACAAAGTGAACCAATTCATTTGACTCCTAAAAGTTCATGATGGTTTGTGGTTCACAAACTGGGCTCACCACAAACCGAATCAAACTGCATTTCCCTATTTATTTCCCTAGTAATGTCAGGAAGACTTTCAAGGTTCTTTCTATGAGTAGTCTCCGTGCTGGTGAATACAAAGTGCTGAAGTCATATCAAGCACTAAACTTAATCCATTCACATTGTCTCTGCAGAAGGCATTATAAGCAGTGTGGCAAGAGGGAACATATGAACATATGAAGCTGCCTTCTACTGAATCAGACCCTTGGTCCATCAAAGTCAGTATTGTCTACTCAGACTGGCAGCGGCTCTCCAGGGTCTCAAGCTGAGGTTTTTCACACCTATTTGCCTGGACCCTTTTTTAGCAGAGATGCCGGGGATTGAACCTGGGACCTTCTGCTTACCAAGCAGATGCTCTACCACTGAGCCACCGTCCCTCCCCTAAATTTGATTTATTGTCTGTATTTTAGCAGAATACTTGGTGCTGCATGTGTCAAGCATGATGAGTGGTCCTGAATGAGGTATACAACACCAAAAAAAGCAGCAGTCAAACCTATCAAGTTCAGCAAGGCAGAGTTCTGCATCATGATGAGAAACTGAACCTGCTAGCATTTGATGAAGGGAGTTCTGACAAAGGGAGTTTTGAGGCTTACAAGCTCATAGCCCCCAAAATTTTGTTGGCCTCTAAAGTGCCACTGGACTTGAATCTAGCTGCTAGCTTTTCTCTCTCAGCATTGTTTAAAATGCAGATATCAATCACATGTTTGAAATGCAGGTATGAATAATACAAACTATTTTGCTAAGCAGTGTGTGTAGATATCTATGTATTGTACTATTCATATTGTACTATGTATTGTACTATTGTACTATTGTGGGAAGAAGTTTATTATATATTATTATATATAGCAGGAACAGAAGCTCTTTTTATGGGCAATTGACATTTGCCTTCTCTTCAGCCTTAGATTTCTTAATGCCGTTTACAATCCACTGGTCAATAAGCTGCTCAAAGTGTTTATAAACCAGGCAGCTGCCAAACATCATAAGTCAACAGCCTAATCTTCTGGTATGGGTTTCTTTTTAAAGATCTTTTGCATTCTTTATGGGCCCTTTGCTGATAGGCTGTGCTATGTAGAAGGTGTTTACAGGCAGAGGTGATGCAGAACCTTCACATGCGAGGGCCATGTTATAACAGTTGTAAAAGTCATCAAGTAATCTTGTGCTTCCCTGTAGCAGAAGATGTCAGGTGATATGATGAAGATGCTGTCTGCTATGTACCTCTCAGCAAGACCAAGATGAACATCTGCCACCAATATTTCTATTTCAGCTGCCTCTGCACCTGGTCGCTTTCTCAGCAAGTTCCTGTTGTATTCTTCTTCCATATGCTCAGACATCCGGCAGTTGGTTTATAATGTTGTGCGGCTTATCATGGCCAAGTAATTTGCCCAAGGAAAGCAGAAAAGCACTTAAGTAAGATTGAGATATCAAATTTTACTTTGTCTTCTATGAGGCAGGTCTTGTGGTTTTTTATGATTTATTTGTCATGTCAGCTCCCTGCACAACTTCTCATTTTTCCTTCTTGGTGAAAAAGTGACAGAAATGGATGAACAGGACAAGTTCGTAAGAAGGCTCAGTGGCATAAGTCATTATCTCAAATCATCTGTTGTTGATTATCAAATGAAGCTCATTAAGTTCTGTTGACTAGGAATGGTGTGCAGAGGAAACTAGAGGGGGGGGGGAATTTAAGGTCCTTGCCATGTGAAGCTATAGAATAGGACAAATAATGTGATTTGCTTTCATATGATGCTTGATTGGGTCTGGGTGATATAATGAGGGCCCCAAAGGAATCTCTGTCTTGGGACACTTGCTGGATCTTGGCAACTCGGCTGTTCACAACTTTATATCACTGAAAACCAAATTAATTCACCTGGTGGTTAATTTGATTAATTCAGCAAATGCAGAAGCAATCTTTCCTATAATAGTAACAGCTCAGGTAAACAAAACTATTTGGATGTAAGCCTCTTGAGGCTAGCTTCTTGTGGTACCAAGTACTAAAGCTGCCAGTGAGGTGCCTAACTGAGTGGAGAGTAGACTGAAGCAGCTCCAAGTGACTGTAGTCATATTAATAGTACCACATGTAAAACATGTGGTGATGTTGATGTGATTAAAATTTCTGTGATTCTGTAATTTGTGTGAAAATTACTGCATAAAAATGGCTTCTCAAATGATTCAGCTGCCATGTGGGGATATTTTTTATTTGTTTGTTTGTATCATTTTCCAATTCTGTAATCCTAGTCCTGTTGGAATGGATATTTTATACTGTCAGATTGAATAGCTTTCTGTATTTTGTAATCCACCTTGAGTATCAGTGAGCAAGATGAGCTATAAATGAAGTAAAATAAATAAATAAATAAACATGACTTGAAGTGGCTTCATGTGAATCCACACTGCTGCTCATTGTGCTATCAATTTAGCACAGAAGAATCAGAGATGCAGAAAAAGAAACCCTCCCCAAAAGAAAAGTCGCTTCTTTTCTTTAACATTGGTCATGAACACTGAATTGTGAATTTTGGATGGGTGACCTTTTGAGGTATTGATTACTGGAGACATGTAGTGTGGAGATTCAAAAATACTTGGGCAGTGCTGTGCAGTCCTTTAGGGTTCCTGTGGTGAAGGTGGCTGTCCATCATTGTAACATTGGCACCACTGGTGCATTCCCTAATGAGATGCTATACTTGTCTCAGTGGGAGTGGTGGTGCAAAGATGCTCCATGAAACCAGAGAAGGTTAGAATGATGGGGCCTTGAGTTGGCAAAGGAGGGCAACACTTATTGACAGAATCACACACACACACACACCCCGCCCATGCCATGTGCAGCCCCATGGCCATGCCGTGCTCCAATGGCCACCTCACCCCTGTCCTTATCCACCCCAGAAGCTGGTGGAGGTGGCTGCCCTTTGCTGGCCTCCATCTTCTCCTGACAGTTCACTGCCTAAATGGAGGAAAAATATCCATTACTAATAAGCCATTACTAATACATCAATATATTTTGTTGTCAGATCAAAATAGCACCTGACATTATTTTATGATATTGTTTTATATGCTTTTATCTGTGATGTACTTTATATTTTTATGTTATGGTTCATTAATACTGGTTTTTATGACCTTTGAATGTGGGCCACCTTGAGCCTGCTTCAGCGGGGTGGGTGGGATATAAGTCAAATGAATGAATGAATGATTTTAAAGTTCAATCACACTGTTAAGCATTGCTAGGGGAGCTTGGGGGGGGAGGTTAATAATGTGCAACATTGTAGATGAAATTGTCAGACTTTTAAAGGGACATTATTGTTCCTCCATGAATTTTGCAATGATTGCATATGAATCATCATAGGATTATTTGTACATTTGCTATCAAGAGGAAAACAGAAATTCCATATATCTATATCTTGCACATAATACGTTGACACATCAAAACAGAGGATGTTAGGGCAGTTCGAATTGTCCCTTTCTATATAGACAAATTAGATATATTTTTTCACACATCATGTCCAAACCTGTTACCATAAATACAGGAAATGAATTACTAATATAGAAGAGAATCAGGAGAAGGAACACAAAAATAACTTTGATACCCATGCTGTTGCTGAAACCAGAGGGAAATGGGTAGGATCCCTGTGAGGGAGCCGGTCAGAGCCTATTTGGGAGGGTGACCACTTTAAATTTCTCCCTGGTCACCTTCCCTCAGTCCCTCAGTCACACTCTCAGAAATCCTGTCAGAACTCACAAAAATTGTCACCAGACAGTTTTAAAGTCAAAAACCTCAAAATATTTATTAGGTAACAAAAGGCAAGGAAGAGGGATGAAATAATATCGATTATAACTGTTCAATATTTCAAAAGGCAAATCAGTTGGCAGATGGTTGGCAGAATAAATCAATTACAGAGAGTAGAGATTTTTCAGGCTGAGGTAAAATATAACAAAACTTTGGCAGGAGATCTTTAAAATAACAATAAACCAGGCAGGTTTCAGAATCCCACTAGTTTCTACTCCAGGCAGTCTGTGCCTTCTGGGAACTCAGAATGCTGTTACTTCAGTTGGTTTAGCCCTAGCTTTGGCAGTGCCAAATCATAAAAATAACAAACCACAATCACTCTTTCCACACACACATAGAGAACTCCTGACTGGTGTCAGTATATTCTCCCTCACAGACCCTCTCACACTAGCTATCTTCCAGGACTTGCACCCCTCAATGCCGATGCATTTCAGCCCCACAGCTAGTCTTCTGGTCTGAGTCTTGGGTAACCCTGCTGACCACCAGAATCCAGTTCTCCCCTCAGTGTGTATTTGTGTGATCTAGTTTGTACTTGGAGATTGCCTGATGTGCTGGCAAAATCTCCCTCAGAGAGTTTCAAACCATCTGAAAACTCTCTCTTTCCGACAGAGACTACACTGCTCTGTCTCCCACAAGGAGCCCAGCCTCTCTGGCTGCTCTCAGCCCCTCATCAGTTGTCTTTACAACTGACTGACCTAAGCCCATTGTCTTCACTTCAGACTGGTTCTCTGAAGACTTCTTTCGAAGCCTCCTTGGCTCAGACTAAAATCCTGAGGTGTTTCACTACTGAGGAAACCTCAAATGGATACTTTTTCATTGCTCGGGCAACGTTCCAGCCAATCACTGCAAGCCTGTTTCCCAGATACTCAGGCTAAATTCCTGAGTCCGTCATAATCCCAATATATCATTATTGTGCCTGGAATAATATTGTTCTCAGAACACTCTCTCTGAGCACATTTTAAATACATAATTGAACTGAAATTTGCATTGTGTTCTACAAGCTATAATTTGGTTTGGGAGCTATTTTTTTATTAACTCTGAAAAGCAGAGAACAAAATCAATTCATCAATCAATAAAATTATGGCAAGACATACTATAAGAATTTCAGTTTCCTATGTAAAATAATTAACCAGGGTGATGAAATGGGAAATAAGTGGTCATAAAATATTCTATTTAGAAGTGAAATTCAAAGGCATTAGATGCAAGATAATATAACCACAGTGCCCAGAGATTAATCATTTTTGCAACAAGTTCTGAGATGTAATTTAGACCACATTTTGAATCTTTCTGGAAAGGCTGCAGAATCAGACTTTGGAAAGGATTTAGGTAGCTAAACTAGGTAACTTCATAATGGACATCCTGTGCTGACTTCCAAAGGTATAAGGTTTCCAGCTGATAAGAACTGAACAAACCAAGGAAGTTTAGGATATCAACTCAACTCCTACATTGAGCATTGAATGGATGTTTTTTCATGAAAAGATGTAGCTGTGGCAAAAAATATTCCCTTTCAGTCTTTCATGGGTTGCTTCAGAAGGTGACCAAAGTGTTTACTTATTCAGAGTGAGGGGAATCAGTGATCTCAGTGGTTGGGGCTATCCATGCACTCAGCCCAGGAAGCATTGCAATGTCATCAAGTTGCCAAATCTGATTAGCTACATAGTACTATTATGTCATCACAATCACTAGGATCCCTGATTAGTGAGGTGTACCCAAAAAAGAAGAAAACAAGCCTAACATTAACCCCCCCCCCCCCCGTGCCAGCAGTAGGAATGGGAAAGGAACAACAAACATGCATGAAAAAATGACCACTAGCGGTTTTTGTGGGGGGAGGGAGGTGGTACTTTAGCCCAATAATTCAGCTATATTTTTAGCTTTAAAACTGAAAAGGGCAAATATCTGTTGCAGCTGAGCATTGAGTAATATCAGATCCCTATGGGCACAGAAAAGGTGGGGCTTAAGGGCCAATACTTGTTTTGGATTTCCTTTTCTTTTGGCCTGTATTCTGTCCTCTGAAAATGACCTGTCTGTTAAAGTTATTTCTTGCGATGTGGCATCTAAGCTAGTAGATTCCTATTGAAACCTACAAAAACAAGGTCCTTGTATCTGGATCTGTCATGGTAGTGCCTGAGATTTATTATGTTAATAATATTCTAGGTTTCCCATAAAGGTAACCAAAGACGTACTCATTTTTATAGCTTTGGCTAAAGTCACTTGCATGGGCCTTGATTTAGGTAAGTAATAAAATTCTTTATGAAATGTATTTGAGGGAAAAGGGAGCTCTTGCATGTGATCAGTTGCTGCTTTCCAAGTATAATGCCTTGTCCTTTTTCATTTTCTTTCTATTCAGACTCTTTAGATTCTGCGAATCAGATTTCCATTTATTTAATCTTAAAGGATATGTATATATATTTAAACATCCTGCACACATAAGAGTTTGAAATGGTAATCCTGTGCACATAGTATTTTACAACATGGCCCAGTTTTTAAAAATGGTTTTAAAATGGATCCATGTCGGGCCTCTTTCACACCTCTGAGCAAATGTGCTTCTGAATATCTCTGGAACTAGGAATTATGGGCAATCTTGTGTCTGTACTACACCCTCCAATAAATCTTTTCTTTCTAGGGCTGCTATAAAAACATGATGGTCTGGGATATTTTTAGGGATCTGCCTGGGGTTGTCCTTCAGAAATATTGATAGCCTCATAGAAACTCTTCCCCTCTCTTCTACCACATTATTTGTTTGTTAGTGTGTTTTCAACCAAGTATAAACCTGCACATTTGCTAAGGTCATCAGTCTTCAGGTGACAAAGGGGAAAAAGGAACTCCCTGCATCAGAATATGGTTCAGATATAGAAAAAACATCAGAGCAACACCATCACTACTAGCTAATCCAAAGATATATTTATTACAACAATGATAAGGGATTGGGGGGGGCTCCCTCTGGGTGTCCTGCCCCCCCCAGGGAAAGTGCATGCGCAATACATCGCCTCTCCTTTCCCGGTGTAGTGAAAACTGCGTGGTCACTGTCTGGCTATGCCTGGCAGATGGTCACTGCAATGGACTCTCCTACATTACTGCATCCGTGGCAACACCTTCTTGCTGGTCCCCCCCGTTTTCACAGAGTTTGCCATGTCATGGTGCGACCGAATGTCCGGCAGTATAACCGGATGGGCAGGTTGGGCTCACCAACCTCACCAGCCAAGAAAAGGAAAACTCTAACATCAAGCCCGAGCAGACAGAGCTCGTTAATGTAACATCTACCACCTGGAGGACTCGCTGCCGGCGTCCCGGCTTACTGGGCCATGGCAGATGACCCCAGGGTGAAAGGGTGGAGCCAGTACTGCGCACACTGCGCTTCACCTAAAAATTCCTCTGCGCAGGCCTGAAGGGTATCCACATCCACAACCCACAACATACCAAGTCCTGCAGCGATGGGCAAGGGGCGAAACGGCAGGTGGAAGATGCCACTGGAAGCCGCAGTCCCGATCCTGCATGTAGGCGGTTCAGGGTATTGGTCGCCTGATGCTGACCCGGAGACGAAAGCATTTTTCGGCAGCACCCTGAACGACCAAGCAGCCTTATTTAGGGACATCACTGCTTGCTCCATATGGAGAGGGGCCTAGAAAAGGTGGCGTAAACAAAGCTCGTCTCCTCCCCCCCCCCAGTTGGCTAGCCGCGGTCAACGGGCATCCTTATTTGCGGTCGAAAAATAACAACAAAGAAAAGGCATGCACCTGCCTCACAAAGTGTGCAAAGACTAAAGCTTGCGTGTTGGAACATCAGAACCATGCTTGACACAGTAGACAGTGGTCACCCTGAATGACGCTCTGCTCTAGTTGCCCACGAACTTCTCAGGTTGAATATCGACATAGCAGCTCTCAGTGAGGTCCGTTTCCCTGAGGAAGGTAGTCTTCAAGAACACGGTGCTGGCTATACCCTCTACTGGTTGGGCAAGTCAAAGGCTGAGAGCCGCCTTTCTGGCGTTGGCTTCATGGTCAGGAACTCCATTGCCTCTAAACTCGAAAACCTGCCAATAGGTCACTCAGATCGCATCATGTCTGTGCGTCTCCCACTTCAAAACAAGCAGCATGCAACACTCTTCAGTGTGTACGCCCCAACCCTTCAAGCAGATCCTGCAGAAAAGAACAAGTTCTATGCTGATCTACGTAACCTCGTACGGAAGACCCCTACAGAGGACAAGGTGATCATCCTTGGTGACATCAATGCCAGAGTAGGTAAAGACTCGGAAGCCTGGAAAGGAGTACTTGGCAAACATGGCATTGGCAACTGCAATGATAACGGGTGCCTCCTGCTAGAATTCTGCATGGAGCATCAGCTCACCATTACCAACACTATCTTCCAGCAGAAGAAAAGTTTGAAGACAACCTGGATGCACCCATGGTCCAAGCATTGGCACCTTATTGACTACATTCTGGTGCACCAGAGAGACCTTTGACATGTCTTACACACCCGAGTAATGCCCAGTGCAGAATGTCATACGGATCATCGTCTTGTACGCTGCAATCTCCGTCTTCACTTTAAATCTACACCCAGGAGAGGCGTTATCCCCCGGAGAAAGTTTCAGGTTGGCAGCCTTCAGTCAGCTGAAGTTAAAGCTGCCTTCCAGGCAAAACTCCAGTCAAGAATTGAGGACCCCAGTTGCCTCACAGATCCTTCTCCAGAAGCACTCTGGGAACACCTAAAAACTACCATCCTGTTGACCTCTGAAGAAGTCCTTGGGTTCTCCACAAGGAAGAACAAGGACTAGTTCGACGAGAACAATCAAGAGATCCAAGAATTACTAGCGAAAAAGAGATCTGCCTACCAAGCACATCTTGCTCAGCCCTCCTGTCCCGGGAAAAAAGCAACCTTTCGTGCTGTATGTAGCAACCTCCAGCGCAAGCTTTGAGACATTCAGAACGAGTGGTGGACCAAGCTTGCAGAGAGAACCCAGCTGTGTGCAGACATTGGTGATTTAACAGGGTTCTACGAAGTCCTGAAGGCAGTATATGGTCCATCATATCAGGCTCAGAGTCCCTTGCGTAGTGCAGACAGCCAAGTGCTCCTCACAGACAAGGCATCCATGCTGAACCGGTGGTTGGAGTATTTTCAGGTTCTCTTCAGTGCCAATCGCATAGTTCAAGATTCAGCAATCCACCTCACCCCACTTCAACCGGTGAAAACAGAGTTGGATGAGATCCCCACCCTAGAAAAGACTGTTAAAGCCATCAAGCAACTGAAAAGTGGCAAGGCAGCGGGAGTTGATGGAATCCCACCAGAGATCTGGAAGCATGGGGGGATAGTACTACATAGCACACTTCACAAAGTACTTGTCACCTGCTGGGAACAAGGCAAACTGCCACAGGACTTTTGCGATGCAATTATCATTACTCTACATAAGAACAAAGGGGAAAAGTCAGACTGCTCCAACTACCGGGGGATAACCCTGCTCTCCATCGCAGGCAAAATCCTTGCTAGAATACTCCTGAACAGACTGGTGCCCACCATTGCAGAAGAACTCCTCCCAGAGAGCCAGTGCGGCTTCAGAGCTAATAGGAGCACCACCAACATGGTATTTGTTCTCAGACAGCTCCAAGAGAAATGCAGGGAACAGAACAAGGGTCTATATGTGACTTTTGTTGACCTTACCAAAGCTTTTGATACCGTTAGCAGGAACGGCCTGTGACAAATCTTGGAACGTTTAGGATGTCCCCCAAGGTTCCTCAGAATGGTCATCCAGCTACATGAAGACCAGCGAGGCCAAGTTAGACACTGCAACAATCTCTCAAAGCCCTTCCCAATAGGCACAGGTGTAAAGCAAGACTGTGTTCTCGCGCCAACTCTCTTTACGATCTTCTTTAGCATGATGCTTCAAAGAGCCGCAGTAGATTTAGATGATGACGATGGTGTCTACGTTCGCTATCGCACCGATGGCAGCCTGTTCAACCTGAGGTGACTAAAGGCCCACTGTAAGACAATGGAAAAACTTATCCGAGAGCTACTGCTTGCTGATGATGCTGCACTTGTCTCCCACTCGGTATCAGCTCTGCAGCATATGACGTCCTGCTTTGCAGAGGCTGCCAAGCTATTCGGCCTAGAAGTTAGTCTGAAGAAGACAGAAGTTCTCCACCAGCCTGCACCCCAGGAAGATTATCACCCTCCTTGCATCACTGTGGGTGAATCAGTTCTGAAGACAGTCCAGCAGTTCAGCTACCTGGGGTGCATCATCTCCTCAGACGCCAAGATCGACAAGGAGATTGACAATAGACTGGCAAAGGCGAACCGTGCATTCGGCCGACTGCATAAAAGAGTGTGGAGCAACAAGCATCTGAAAAAAGGCACAAAGATCAATGTTTACAAAGTGGTTGTGATGACAACCCTCATCTACGGCTCCGAATCGTGGGTTTTATACCATCATCACCTGCAACTCCTTGAGTGCTTTCATCAGCGCTACCTTCGCACCATCCTCAACATCCACTGGAGTGACTTTGTGACCAACACTGAAGTCCTCAAGCGGGCGGAGGTTTCAAGCATCAAGGCATTGCTGTTGAAGACGCAGCTGCGCTGGGCAGGGCATATCTCCAGGATGGAAAACCACCGCCTTCCCAAGATTGCCCTGTATGGCAAACTTCCCACCAGCCATCAAAATAGAGGGGCACCAAAGAAGAGGTACAAGGACTCCTTGAAGAAATCCCCTGGTACCTGTTGCATTAACCATCACCAGTGGTCTGACCTAGCCTCAGATCGCAAAGCATGGAGGCACACCATCCACCAGGCTGTCTCTTCCTTTGAGAACGCACACATAGCTGGTCTTGAGGACAAAAGGAGATTGAGGAAGAATCGTACTGCTACAGCACCAACCCCAAATCAGACTTTTCCCTGCAGCTACTGTGGCCGGACCTGCCTGTCCCGCATTGGTCTTGTCAGCCACCAGCGAGCCTGCAGCAGACGTGGACTACTGCACCTTTCTTAAATTTTCGTTCGCGAAGTCAAGCCAAGATAAGGGATTACTCCAAATGCTCAAGAGTCCACACAAAGGACTCATCAAAGCTTCACTAAACACTCCACAGGAGTCCGCAGCACATTCGCTGAATACTCTCGCAGGTATAATTAACATGCAAAAGAATACACAAGCGCTTTGTAAAGGTTCCACACAAGGTTCATTTTGTAGAAAAAAAACAGATAGTGGATCTCATTAGCATAACTCATTAGCATATGCCCCCCCCCCCCCGCAGCAAAAAGCAACCCAATGCAAGAAAGGAGAGATTCGAACAAGCAAGGCCTGCTTGAGCTGGCTAGAGATCCAGCCAGCCCAAGCAGGCCTTGCTAACCTGGGGCTCTTCTGGATTGCCTCCCCCCCAGTCAAAAGGCCAGCAAGCCACCCACCATCCAAAATCACATTTTTTAAAAAAAGTTTTTAAAATGGATCATGTCAGGCCCCTTTCACAGCTCTGAGCAAATGTGCTTCTGTTCCTGAATTTTATTTCTAATGTGCCTGAGACTCTTTGGTGTAATCTTGTTCCATTGTTGAATTTCTCTTGATTCTAATGAACTGTGCTATAGGTAAACCTGCTGTTTAACTGCTAAATGGCCAGTATTCTGTATATAAATTTACTTGTTCTTTATGAAAATGAATGAAAATAAAACTTAATGATAGCATGTAGAGTAGGGATGTGCAAAAAAAAATTTGGTCTTTTGAACATTTGGAGTAATTCTCAACCATTGTTATAATGAATGTGTATTTAGATTAGCTAGTACTGACGGTGTTGCCCTGATGTTTTTTCCATATCCAGTTGATGGCTGAAGATCTACCAGAATTACAACTGGTCTCCAGGTAAAAGAGATCAGTTCCCTTGGAGAAAATGGCTGCTTTGGAAGGTGGACTTTATGGCATTATACTCCACTGAGATTTTTCCTCTTCCCAAACCCCACCTTTCTCAGGCTTCACCCCCTAAATCTCCAGGAATTTCATGATCCAGAGCTGGCAATTCTAACTTTTGCCTTGGCATTTGTGTTTATGACAAAATAGTGGGGTGTGAAAACAAGGCCATATCATGACAGCAGCACCAAGCAGGAATGGTATCCACACACCCATCCCTGCTGAACTTGCTGTTCTGCTACCCCATCCCTGCTCCTCCCCCTTTTATTGATTGCATCTCCCATCCAAGGGCTGACCCTGCTTAGCTTCCAAGATCTGACAAGATTGGGCTAGCCAGGGCTTCTCAGGTCAGAGTGCAGATGAACCCTACTATGTGCCAATAACAGTGGTTGTGGAACTAGGGGAGGCAGTAGCCAGCACAGACAGAGATTCTGAAGGGGGGAAGGTGGGATGATGAAAGACAAATATCTTTAATAACAAAAATAAATGCATTTTCCCCTGATATGAACTGAAAACAAAAACATTTTGTAGAGGGCTCTGTGAGCATAAGAGAAATAGACCCATATTGGGATTGTGATACCTACAAAACCCTATGAATGGAGATCTTGTTATTGTGGACCAGAAAAAGTAAGAACTTTTATGGGAATTAGGATTTCAGAGATGTGAATCACCTCTATTTTCATTATTTCTGATTTTTTTATTCTCCATGATTAAGTTTTTTTATTTTATCAAAAATGGGATACAGAAGGGAAAAGTGTTAAGGAAAAATATGAATTTATCAAATATTGTGAATACATGTTACAACAAGTAAAATCAACTGTATTTTAAGAATACATGTTTCAAATATAGAAACAGACACTAAAACATCAGTCTTCTGGACTAAGTTCTCCCTTTAAAAGAATAAACAAGAACTTTCCTAATATTAGAAATAATCTATTAACAATCTATAATCTATCGTCCTGGTGGATGACCTCCGGCGGCAACTGGATCGAGGTGGCGTCGCGGTACTGATGTTACTAGACCTGTTGGCGGCATTTGATACAGTCGACCATCAGCTGCTGATGCGCCGCCTCGCCGGCATTGGGGTTGGGGGGTTGGCCTTACGATGGCTTTCCTCCTTCCTCTCAGGTCGGGGAGAAAGGGTGGCTATTGGGGATGAGCGGTCCCGGAGGCACACACTAGATTGTGGGGTGCCTCGGGGAGCAGTTCTTTCCCCAATGTTGTTCAACATTTATATGTGCCCCCTTGCCCAGATTGCCCGGAGGTTTGGGCTGGGTTGCCATCAATATGCAGATGACACCCAGCTCTATCTACTAATGGACGGACGGCCCGACTCCGCCCCAGGGAATTTGGACCAGGCTTTACAGGCTGTTGCGACGTGGCTCAGGCTGAGTGGACTGAAGCTGAACCCAGCGAAGACAGAGGTCCTTTGTGTGGGTCGCGGCGCTCGGGGGGGGGGGAATAGCTCTCCCGGCCTTTGATGGTGCGCCATTGAAATCAGCGCGCCAAGTGAAGAGCCTGGGTGTTTTACTGGAGCCTTCATTATCAATGGAGGCCCAGATAGCAGCCACTGCCAAGTCAGCATTCTTCCACCTGAGGCGGGCAAGGCAGCTGGCCCCTCTCCTAGAGCGTCGCGACCTCGCAACAGTGATCCATGCAACGGTCACCTCAAGATTGGACTACTGTAATGCCCTCTACTTGGGGCTACCTATGTGCCGGACCCGGAGGTTGCAGCTGGTGCAGAACGCGGCAGCCAGGCTGCTGTTGGGGCTCCCGAGATGGGAGCACATACGGCCGGGGCTGCGCGGACTGCACTGGCTGCCAATTACCTACCGGGTCCAGTACAAAGTGTTGGTTATTACCTTTAAAGCCCTATATGGCCGAGGACCGGCCTACCTGAGGGACCGTCTCTCCCCATATGAACCCCAGAGAGCACTGAGGTCAGTTGGCAAAAATAGAATGACTATCCCTGGGCCGAAAGAGATCAAGCTTCAGAGCACCCGAGCATGGGCCTTTTCAATAGCGGCCCCCGCCCTATGGAATCAGCTTCCTGAGGAGGTGCGGGCCCTGCGGAACCTTGATCAGTTCCGCAGGGCCTGCCAGACTGCCCTCTTTAAACAAGCATACATCGACTGCTGAAAGTTGTTAATTAAGGATCCGCCAACATGGTCCTGTCCAAGGATCTATGTCAACATGGAATTAATCACACCGGCAGAAATTAGCGTCAGAATGTCACCACTGCTGCCAGATTAAACTAAATTATGAACTTTTAAGTATATTAATGGGTTTTTATGATGTTAAGTTTAAGTTTTATTGTTAAATTTAAAGTTTTTACATTTATCATTGTATATGTATAAGATGTTGTTAGCCGCCCTGAGCCTGCCTAGGCGGGGAGGGCGGGATACAAATAAAAGTTTACCTTACCTTACCTTACAATAAAAAGGTTACATCTTTAACAATTAAATAAATTTTTGCATCGTTTAAACCATTTTTGAAAGCTGGATATTATCTTAACTTTTTGTCAGATTTTAAGTCTTATTATTAGTAAATATTTAAATGCTAGTAGAATACTGGATAAAAAGATTAAAACTATAATCCATATTCATTTATTTTATTTATTTAGATAATTTATATTTCGCCCTTTTCCAAATGGGTTCAGGGTGGATAACGTTTTAGAAACAGTATAAAACAACAGTTAAAACCAATAAAAGTGAACAATACAGCTTGGCAGCTCATTTGGGCACATCATAATATACTGGCAGCACAATTCAGAGGGGGGTGGTGGTGGAAAGTCTTTTGGGAGCAGACGAGCAGCCATGTGGGCGCAGGAAGGGTTTGCACACACGTATGACTGGCGCCACCACAGCGAGGGGGAGTAACGTGGGCAGGGGACCGCCCGAGCGCCACTCCGCCTGAGGGCTGCGCCCGAGCATGGGTGGAAGTGAGGTGGAGCGTGGTGTTCAGGCAGAGGAGGGGGTGGACTTGGGGGCACGGTCAGGCTTAGGCAGCTTCCTGAGCAGTTTAACCCATGACATGCCCCCCCGAGAGGCGCAACTTTACGCCTGCAAAAACAGCAGCGTGTCCCATAGGCACTCGTTGAAGTGCCTTTGCCGCTGTGGAAGGTCGCAAAACCCTTAGGGAGCAGCGTGATTGCCTCGCCAATCCCCTCGCACCTCGGGCTGATGAGCCTCCTCCCCAGCACCTAATTGCAGTCTCCCTCCTCCTAGAAATTCTTCTGCTCTGCCTCCCACAACTGTTTGGGGGCGGATTGGAGATGGCTATCAGCCCTTCTGGGGCCGCCTCTCCCCATCCCTGACTGTCATGAACCACGGCACATGTGCCAGGACTGGCCAATGTGGGAGGTGGGCTGGCCCTCCCCTCCAGCTGCCTCCACCTCCCTTATGCATACGCCAGCGGCATTGCCATGGCGACTGTCTCCCTCACGGTAAACTATGCCTCTCCCATTCCCATGCTCCAGCGTGCCAAAGTCCTCAGGAAGTCTACTAGCAGCGCGGCAGCTACGCCACAGCTGGCCGCCACTTATGTCTGGATTGGGCTGCCCAAGTCTCAAACAGCAAATAATATAAAACCAGTATTTCAGAAGAGGTGGTGTCATAGCATAGGGCTAGATATCTTCATCACCTTTTGTATAATATTCAGATAATTTCAAGAATCAAGAAATTTATTCTGTTTAGATAAAGGGAATTTATAGGATCAAAAGGACAGCCTCTCTGATTGCTCATGGTTATTTACAAATAAGACCAATTCTTAAATATGGTTTCCATTCCTCTTTTGTTTCCTCTCATTCTTTCTTTTTCTCTTCCTCTTCCACTTTCTTCCTCTTTCCTTCTTTTTCCTGCCTTACCTACTACTCTCTCTCCCCCTTATTGTATTTTATAATAAAGTGTCGCCAAATCAAAACAGTTACTAAAGTTACTACAGTTAATACTCAAATGCTAAAATATAGAATTGATAGAGGACCTTCAGTCTAAAATTAATATACATTTAACTTATTTAATTTCTGTTTCTTTAATTAATTTAAATTAAATCCTGCTACTGAATATCTTAAAATAAAAAGAATAGTTATGAAAATAAAACAATTGAAAACAGTTAATACTTAAGCAAATAAAACAATTGGAAATAGTTAATATAAAATAAAATTGAATGGGTTAAAGGGGGTTAAAATTAAATGGGTTGGAGGTTAAATAGGTTAGAGCTCAAACTTAAAATAGATTAAGTCATTTGTCCTAATTATACATTAAAATAAAATAAGAGTTAAAATCTTAAACAGCACACATGATCTTCTCAAGGTCAATATTATCAAAGTAAAAGTTGGGGGAGAGTCAGGGAATTAAACTTCACCAGTGATTAACTCCCTAAACATAACATAACTCCAGGTGGGTAGCCATGTTGGTCTGGAGCAAATAGAACAAAGTTTCAGTCCAGTGGCACCATTAAGACCAATAAAGTTTAAAGTCTGGGAACCACTGCTATGGGATAAGACATGATCTACAATGTGATGGTGGTTTTCTTTTGTTTCAATTGAACTGTCAAATGAATTCATGTGAATCCATATAAAAATCTTCTAGAACCAAGCCATCAAGCAACAAAGGCCTGGAAAAGTCAGCTTATTACTATAAAGGATCATCTCAAGGATACCCTTTTAGGACTGCACAATCTGCCCTAGCAAGTTCCTATAGTATTCAGTATAATTGTAGGGAAAATTTAAAATTAAAATAATTAAAAATGTAAAAAAAAACCTTTCAAGTTTTTTTGCTCTTCATTCTTCTGTTTTTAAAAATTGGCTTGGTGGGGGGGGGGGGCGCAAGTAGGTAGTCTTGCCTAGGGCACTAAAAGCCTAGCAATGGCCCTGGGAATGCTTATTAAATGTGCAGATGATACTAAATTGGGAGGGGTCACAAATACAGGAGAAGACAGAGACAGGATATAGGATGATATTGGTTAAAACCAATAAAATGAATTTTAACTGGGATAAATGTAAAGATCTGCATTTAGGTAGGAAGAATCCAATGCATCATTATAGGATGGAGAGACTTGTCTTGGCAGTAGTATGTGTGAAAAGGATCTACGGGTCTTCGTGGACCAGATGCTGAACATGATGTGGGGCTAAAAGGGCAAATTCAATTTTGGGCTGTATCAACAGAAGTATAGTGTCCAGATCACATGAAGTGATGATATCACTTTGCTCTGCTCTGGTTAGACCTCACCTAGAGTATTGTGTTCAGTTTGGGGCACCACAATTTAAGAAGGATATAGACAAGCTGGAAGATGTCCAGAGGAGAGCAAGGAAGATGGTGGGGGGTCTGGAGACCAAGTCCTATGAGGAAAAGTTGAATGAGCTGAGTATGTTTAGCCTGGAGAGGAGAAGAATGAGTGTGGGCTGGCAGCTGGCAGAAGCAGGAGCCTCAGGCAAGTGCGCTTATGGATCCACATTAGCTGACAGAGGACAGCTGGACTGGACACTTTGCGTTTTGGTGGGTTCAACGTGTTGATGATGTTGAGCTTGCCCAGGATGATTTAAACAGCACTGCCAGGGGATTGGGCAGCAAGCTTCTTGTTGGAACCTGTTGGAATACAAGCTATGTAAATTCCAGCCATTATAGAGTTAACTGTTTGTTTACCTGATAGAGGAAGTGATGTATTGTGACCTAAACCCAACTGTGGGCTGGTTCTTGTTTTGCCCGTGAAAGATGTGATCACAACATTGGTCAGAATGGATGTTAGATGTGAAATGCTTTGATCTTGTATGCAAGCTGAACTGCTCTTCTTCCTGGCGAAATGCTTTTTGGGGAGAAGAACAGACTCAAAAGGATGTAGCCATGTAGGACAGACATACTTAGACTAGCTGGTATGCTAAACTGTTTTTTCTGTTTTATCCCAAGTACCCTATCCTGATGTTTTCTAGTAAACTTTATTTCTTTTGATAAGCTTAAGCCTCGACTCCAATTATTACCATTCCTAGACTCTGAATTTAACATGCATTTCCCAACAGATCCCCACCTACCCTCCCCATGTTTTGAGGTCTTCTATATTATTTTGTTTTGATGTTTTGTGTCCACCTCCCCCCTTTTGGGGGACCCCCTTCATGGGTCTGGGGGTTTGAGCCACAACACAGTTGGCCCAGCTCAGGGCCTGTGCCCAGGCTCACTCCCCAGGTGTTAAATTGGTACCACTCAGCAGTGGCTGCCCTTGTGATACCAGTAATATTTGTCATTCCCAGGTTTTTCTCCCCCGCAGATGGGCTGAGGGACGTATTTATTGAGTGGCAGGCAGGTTTCTTGATCTGCTAGGATCCACTCCCATGTTGCACCAATGCTCCTTGGTCTGTAATCAATAAAAGCTGTGGCCTGGTTTTCTCCAAGATATTGTTGTGCAGTGTTTCGTTGATCTCCACAGGACCTCTTCATACTGAGCCCTTTGTCAGCAATGCATGGTTCTTCTCGGACTTTGCAGCACTGAGCCCACCTTACCTTTGAAGAAGAGGATTATCCTTTGCAAACTTGTGGGTTAATGTGTTTTGAATTCTTTTTTGAGATCAGTTTATGTATTGCTTTGGTACATTGACACGAGCATATAAAGTTTTATATAAATTCATATCGTAGAGTACTTAGTAATTATTCTCAATAGTTGATTCTGTTAATTAGGCAATTCATGAGAAAGAGGGCAGGAAGGGTTGCATCAGTGCTTAGTACTCGTGGCCAATGCTCCCTCTAAGCTGTGGAGTCTTGTGAGCAAAAATTCTGCTTAGTGAGCTACTGCCATTAAAGTTGTGAGTATTTGGCTTCTGCATGAAATAGTTTGCTCTGGCACCATCCTTCCTGAGCTAAGACAAAAATGTGTGAGCTGGAGGCTAAAATACTGTCAGCTTAGAGGGAACACTGCTCATGGCCCTTCTTACATGCCCAGGGAAATGCTGATTGCCACTATGGGGTTGGTCTGCAATTTTTCTCCAGGCCACTTTGGCAAAGGATCCTGGAGGTTTTTTGCCATCTTCTGGGCATGGAGCAGGGGTCACTGGGGTTATGGGGGGTGGGGAGAGGAGGTATTTGTGAAGTTCCTGCACTATGCAGGGGGTTGGATTAGATGACCCTGGAGGCCCCTTCCAACTCTATGATTCTATGGTTCTCTCTTTTGCCAAATCAAGGAGATATATAATCTTAAAATTTATATCTACTCTCTCAATAAATCTCAAGTTTATTCAGCAACAAATTATGTTTAGGATACCATGAACAGGACACCATAGTGGCTCTTTAGCAAAGGATTATGTAAAATGTCTGATTCAAAGGTTGCATCCCTTAAACATATGCTTTCAGCATGTCCAGTCATTTGGTTTTTCTGGGAAGAAGTTATTACTCATAAATTCTGTATTAGAATGTTGATTTTTGAGGATGCTTATGTACTTTTAAACTATTTTCCTATTTCTTGGAGGCGTCAATGGAAATGGTAAAACTTGCATTTACAACACTGGAAAAATAAATGCCCACCCCTGGTAAATAAATGGATTGATGACTTTAGAACTTTATCAGTATTTGAACATGTTTAGCCTGGAGAGGAGGTGGCTAAGAGGTGATATGATCACCATCTTTAAGTACTTGAAAGGCTGTCATATAGAAGATGGTGCAGAATTGTTTTCTGTTGCCCCAGAAGGTAGGACCAGAACCAATGGGTTGAAATTACATCAAAAGAGTTTCCAGCTCAATATTAGAAAGAACTTCCTGACAGCCAGAATGGTTCATCAGTGGAACAGGCTTCCTTGGGAGGTGATGGGTTCTCCTTCCTTGGAGGTTTTTAAACAGAGGCTAGATGGCCATCTGACAGCAATATGGATCCTGTGAATTTAGGGGGAGGTATTTGTGAATTTCCTACATTGTGCAGGGGGTTGGACTAGATGACCCTGGAAGTCCCTTCCAACTCTATGAAGTCCTATGAGATGGCAATCAAGGCCGCAAAGAAAACATACTTTGCGGCTAAGATTGCATCTGCAAATTCGCGCCCAGCCCAATTATTTAGAATAATTCGGAACCTGACTACATTGCCTCAAGGCAATTCAAAAGCTAAGGAATTGGAGATAGGCTGCGAGGCCTTTGCGAAATACTTTGCGGATAAGGTCCAATCGCTCCGCCAGGACTGCCCCGCCAATTTAGAGGCAGTAAGTGGACTCGAAGCCCAATGCGTGTCTTCGGATTTAACTCTGGATTGCTTCGACCCGCTCAGCTTGGAGGAAGTCGACAGAATTCTTGGCACTGCACGATCCACGACTTGTGACCTGGACCCATGCCCCTCCTGGCTAATCAAGGCCTGCCAGGAGGAATTAAGATATCCTATACGGGATATTATAAATCGATCCCTTTCAGAAGGTGTTTTTCCAACACCCCTGAAAGAGGCATTGGTCCGCCCTCTCTTGAAAAAACCGTCATCAGACCCGGCCGAATTGGCACACTACCGGCCGGTCTCAAATCTGCCCTTTTTGGGCAAGATTATCGAGAGGGCAGTGGCGATGCAGTTACAGGAATTTCTGGAGGACGCTTCCGTCTTAGATCCATGCCAGTCCGGCTTCCGCCCGGGTCATGGGACGGAAACAGTCCTGGTCGCCCTCATGGATGACCTCCGACGACAACTGGATCGAGGCGGCTCGGCGGTATTGCTGTTGCTAGACCTATCGGCTGCGTTCGATATGGTCGACCATCAGCTGCTGACCCGCCACCTCGCCGACGCAGGAATTCGGGGGCTAGCCTTACAGTGGCTCTCCTCCTTTCTTGACGGTCGGGGACAAAGGGTGGCAATCGGGGGGGAGCTGTCGCGGAGGCACCCACTTCATTGTGGAGTGCCTCAGGGAGCAGTTCTCTCCCCGATGTTGTTTAACATCTTTATGCGCCCCCTTGCCCAGATTGCACGGAGGTATGGGCTGGGCTGTCATCAATACGCAGATGACACCCAGCTCTATCTACTGATGGACGGCCGGACTGGTGATGTCCCAACAAACTTGGACCGGGCATTACAAGCCGTGGCTGACTGGCTCAGGCTGAGCGGGCTGAAGCTGAATCCGGCGAAGACTGAGGTCCTTTGCGTGGGCCGCGGCGGGCCGGGAGGGGAGATCACCTTACCGGCCTTTGACGGTGCGCCACTGGTACCAGTGCGCAAAGTCAAGAGCCTGGGAGTGCTACTGGAATCCTCTTTATCAATGGAGGCCCAAGTAGCTGCCACTGCTAGATCCGCCTTCTTTCATCTTAGGAGAGCGAGGCAGTTGGCCCCCTTCCTGGAACGCACCGACCTAGCAACTGTGATCCACGCAACGGTCACTTCGAGATTAGACTACTGCAATGCCCTCTACATGGGGCTGCCCTTATACCGAACACGGAGGCTTCAGGTAGTCCAGAACGCGGCGGCCAGGCTGCTGGAGGGACTACCACGGTGGGAAACTGCACGGCCTGGGCTGCGGGATCTACATTGGCTGCCGGTTGTCTACCGTGTTCGCTATAAGGTGCTGGTTATCACCTTTAAAGCCCTATATGGCCGAGGACCTGCCTACCTAAAGGACCGCCTCTCCCCATATGTGCCCCAGAGAGCACTGAGATCCAGCTCACAGAACTTACTGACAATCCCTGGGCCAAGAGAAGCCAGGCTGAGGGCCACTAGGGAGCAGGCCTTCTCGGTGATAGCCCCTCGCTGGTGGAACGACCTTCCGGAGATGGTGCGAGCCCTGCGGGACTTGAACCAATTCCGCAGGGCTTGCAAAACATGTCTCTTTCAGCTGGCCTTTGAGATGGAACCCGACTAATTTGATGAATGGACAACTAGTCATCTTGAGGATATCACGACTACAGCATTTAGCACCTATTTTATTATATATTTAACTTTTAAATAATTTTTACTGTAACTGATATTTAAAATTGTTTATGTTGTTTTATGATTCATGGGATTCCCATGTCTGTCAGCCGCCCTGAGCCCGCCCCGGCGGGGAGGGCGGGATATAAAAATAAAATATTATTATTATTATTATTATTATTATTATTATTATTATTATTATTATTATTATTATTATTATTATTATTATTATTATTATTATTATTATTCTATATAGATAACACTTGAGAATTGACATTTTTTTTATACTTGGAAACCATTTGCAGAACACGATGTGTATATTCACCATCACATATTTTTTGTCTTAACTTTATGTATTAAAAGCATATTAGTTGTTGGATTATACGATTTCCCCCCTTGTTCCATTTTCCCCTGTTTTTTGAAAGAAAGAAATGTTTAAAACTACATATTAATCTGAGCAAAATGCTGACCCAAAGATCTCACCTATGCTGATATTAATCATATACTCTGGGTGTTATATCTAGTATAAGGCTTTAAATTGGGGCTGTGTATTGGTTATTTATCTATAACACTATACCTATGTAATGCCTGTACTGGATCACTTGTTCATATAACATTAGCTCAAAAAGACACTTCCTAGAAGATTTTATCTCTACAATGCAACCGGTAGCAAATCATGAACAGGACCCCAGAATGCCAATAAAAATAGCCTTTTAAAATAATGCTTAAAAGCAATATAGTTGTATTGCAAATAACGGAAAAAACCCTGATGTGTCAAAACCAGCCAGCCCTTTGGAATCCAGTCAAGCCAGTGGGCACCACTACCAGCAGTTACCCAGCCAGCTTCTATCTCAAATGCTGCAAAAGCACATGTGCAAGATTGCTAATTTTCAAAATTGTAAAGAAATAGGCAATGCAAACATGAAGGTGGTGCTTCGCTGGCAAGGAAACAGGCATGGTGAGCAAAATTAAGTTCAGTTTTGAGGTCTTAACTGTGCCAATCAAATAATTCCTGTGTAAAGCACAAAGCAACTTTCAAGCAAGTTCTTATATGGTGGGGAGGGGGATTAAATTCACATTAACAACAGAATGGATTTTACACAATCTGCTTAATGTTTGCAGGGTGAATCTACTAATGCTGTTTGGGGGCAATCACTACTGTTTCAGGAGGAGCAATTGAAGTTGCTTGTACTGCTAGGGATTCTCCCAACCCATGTGACCAAAGAAGAAATCTACTTGTGAAAGGGGGGACACCTAGTGGTCACTATTCAGAACAAATTATCATCTCTGGGTCAGTGCTGCTAGTAATTCGCAAAACGAGACATGGAAACTTAACATTGTCTTATGGCTTGGCAGGCTTTCTCAATCTACTTCCCTAAATGTCCTCCATGCCCCAGTAGGGGGTCATCAAAAGTTAGCCATGACTTCCAGGTGTACATGCCAATGTTCCCTCTAAACTGCAGAGTCTTGTGAGCAAAAATTCTACTTTGTGAGCTACTAGCATTATAGCTGCATATGCCCCTGAGGCAGTCAGCAACCTAGTTTCAACAAAGAGAATTATCAGAAGAGATCATGAGATTGTACTCAGAAAAGAAAATGGAAGTATTATTGATCCTGAATCTGGAACTGAACCTATGCTTGATGTAGTTGATGGTCTTCATTATCTAAAACTTGTTGATGATAATGTTGTTGTTGATGATGATATGCAAAATGATGCTGAAAATATTTCTGATATAACAAATGTTGTTGGGCCAGTGTATAATACAATGCAATCTGCATGTAAGCATAAATCATGTCTCCTTAAATGGCACATAACTATGGGACACTGTAGTGTGCAAAGTGTGCAAAAATTGTTGAAAGAATGTAATATTGATGCTATTGATTGAGATCAAATGCAATCTGGTTGTGATATATGTTTAAAGGCAAAAGGTACCGCCCCAAGATACACGGGCAAAAATACTGTACACAATGAAAAATTTCTAGAGATGGTATTCTCAGATATTGCAGGGCCAATCAAAGAATCGGCTGGTGCAAGCAAGTACTTTTTAACATTTATAGAAGCTAAGTCAAGATATGTCTATGTTTACTTGATTAAAAGCAAAGATCAAGTATTTGACAAATTTAAATCCTATGTTGCTGCTGTGAGAAATAAATTTGGCAAAGTTCCAGAAGTATTGTTCACAGACAATGGAACTGAATACAGTAGCAGTAAGTTCCAAAGGTTTATGGAACAACAAGGCATTCAACATAAAACTACTACACCCTATTCACCACAGCAGAATGGTGCAGCTGAGAGACTGAACCGCACAATTATGGAAATGGCCAGATCAATGCTAATGCAATCTGGACTGCCAGATTACATGTGGGGTGAAGCCGTAAATACTGCAATTTATTTGCATAACAGAATTCCATTCGAAGTGACTAATAAATCGCTGTTTGAGATTTGGTACAGCAAACGACCTGATTTGGAACATTTAAGACCTTTTGGTTGCAAAGCATACGCGTTTCTACCAAAGGAGAAAAGGGGAACACTAGACCCCAGAGCAGAACTTGGTATACTTGTAGGCTCTGCTAATGGTGGAAGAGGATACAGAATCCTAGACCCAAATGCACGTACTGTCAATGAATGCAATGTCGTATATATAGATGGCAACAGTGTTTTGCAAGCTCCTATACAAGCTGAATCCACAGTACAGAATCCTATAGAGGATGTTACCTTCAGTGAATTTGCTATTTGGCAACCTGCAGAGACCACCTGTGAGCAGGCAGGTCCACCTTCACAACAAAGCACTGAATCAGAAGGGGAAGCAGGAAGTCCAAGAGAAGCAGAGACAACCACAGTTACTGTGAGAAAGTTAGCAAGGAGCTGTCAGTATATTTAGAGCCAATCAGTTTCTATGCACATGCTGGGAAAGTGAAAGTAACAGAACTGCCAGGTAGATCATCTAAGTGACAGAAGCTGGCTGGTTGCCAGATTGCATCAGCCTGGACAATGTCAGCATGACTCAGCAGCAAGCTGATTGGTTACCTGGGTGGATAGTGTATATAAATGTACAAAGACACTTTACTGTGTGTGGGATATGTATGGTGGAGTTGCAGCGGAGCATTCTGTCGGTTTGGAGAGTGGAGGTGTAAATAAATTGTATATAGTGGTTTTAACACTGCTGTGTGCAAGCCTTCATTCTTTGCGTCACTAAAGGCCACCCTCACTAAGCACAGGCGCATCAACAGGAGCAACAAAGGTGTACCACCACCAAGACTTGGAATTTGTGCAACAGTACAACCTGTCAAAGAACCTTCAACTTGGAAAGAAATAAATCAGCTACCTGATCCAGAAAGAAAGAAATGGATGGATGCAATGAATGATGAAATGAAGTCTTTACATGAAAAGCAAGCTTGGACACTTGCAAACTTACCTCCTGAAAGAACAGCTATTGGTTGTAAATGGATACTCAAAGTAAAATACAATCCTGGTGGAAGTGTGGATTGATCCAAAGCACGTTTAGTAGCAAAAGGATACAAGCAAGAACAAGGAATTGACTATACAGAGACTTTTGCACCTGTCATAAGTCATGTTGCATTCAGAATACTTCTAACAATTGCAGCCTCCAAAGGCATGCAAGTTGAACACGTGGACATGAAAACAGCTTTCCTCAATGGAGACTTAACAGAGGAAATCTACATGGAACAACCTGAAGGATTTGAAGAAGTTGGAAAGGAAAAACTTGTGTGTAAACTTCAAAAGGGAATTTATGGATTAAAACAAGCCGCAAGAGGTTGGTCAGATAAGCTGACAGAACTACTAAAGAAGCAAGGATTTCAACAAGGGAAATCAGAACCCTGTTTGTTTACAAGACTAAAAAATGGACATTACCAGTACATATTGACTTACGTAGACGATCTGATTTTATGTTGCTTCAACAAGGAGGACATCAAAGAAATTGCTGATGAGCTAAATAAAGATGTGGAAGTCAAACAACTGGGAGACATAAAACATTACCTTGGAATACAAATTGAAAGAGCTGAAGATGGAAGTTTTGTGCTAAACCAAAACCACAAAATTATGGACTTTATTGAATCCATGGGAATAAAGAAACATGGAAACATTAGTACACCACTTGATCCAGCATACTTAACTATGCAAGAAGGAAAATTGCTTGAAAACAATCATGAATATAGAGAAGCAATTGGAAAACTACTGTACTTAAGCAGAATCTCGAGACCAGATATTTCTACTGCTGTTGGAATCTTGAGTAGAAAGACAAGTTCACCGTATTACCATGATTGGAATGCCATTAAGAGACTGGCAAGATACCTATTTAAAACTGCTGATTACAAATTACTAATTGCAGCATGTGACAACCCAAGACTAGTAGTCTACATGGACACCAGCTTTGGGACAAATGAAGGAGATGGAAAATCAACAAGTGGAAATGTATTCTTCTATGGAGATAGTTTGATTGACTGGAACACTAAGAAACAAAAGATTGTAGTTCAATCTACTGCTGAAGCTGAATGTGTGTCTGCTCAAGGGGCATGCAATGAACTGGAATGGATTATTTTTCTTCTTAAGGAATTTGGAATAGAGGAACCTAAACCAGTACTCATGTATGAAGACAGCCAAGCATGCATAAGCATATGCAAAGCTGAGAACATAAAACTAGACAACAAACATATTGTCATCAAGTGTTTACTTGTGCAAGAGATGATTAAAGAAGGGCTGATTGAATTACAATACTGCCCTACTGAAGAAATGATCGCTGACATCATGACGAAGCCGCTCGACAGACCGAAGTTTGAACGACTACATGAAAGTATGAAATTGATTGAAATTGCTAATGACTGAAATGTTGCATAACTTGAGAAGGGGTTTGTTGGAATACAAGCTATGTACATTCCAGCCATTATAGAGTTAACTGTTTGTTTACCTGATAGAGGAAGTGATGCATTGTGACCTAAACCCCATAGTGGGCTGGTTCTTATTTTACCCGCGAAAGATGTGATCACAACATTGGTCAGAAAGGATGTTAGGTGTGAAATGCTTTGATCTTGTATGCAAGCTGAATTGTTCTTCTTCCTGGCAAAATGCTTTTGGGGGAGAAGAACAATCAGACAAAAGATTGTAGCCATGTAGCCATGTAAGACAGCCATAGTTAGACTAGCTGATAAGCTAAATTGTTTTTTCTGTTTTATCCCAAGTACCCTATCCTGATGTTTTCTAGTAAACTTTATTTCTTTTGATAAGCTCAAGCCTCAACTCCAATTATTAACATTCCTAGACTCTGAATTTAACATGTATTTTCCAACAAAAACCCACTGGACTTTTCTGTCTGCTAAAATTTAAGACATTCAAGCATTGATGGAGCTTAACATGTGATGAAAAAACTATAACTACCCTTAATAAACTAAGTTCAGTACATGGTGCTGGGAAGGTTACATGGGAAAAATGGGGGTCACTGTGAACAAATTGCCTTGGAGTTCCCAAATTTCTTCTTAGTGCACTTTATATAGGATAAAGATTGATGTGAGGAAACAGGGTAATCTGTTACCTCTAGAAAAACTGAGAGTGTTGGTGCTTCTGTTGTAGTTATACACCAGGATTACACCTGGAAGAATTTCCCACAATGAGACCAAACCTTCATTATTACAGGGTAACTGACAGGCATTAGTAGCTGCTTGTTCCTTAAAGGCTATTTTAAGCAGAGTAGACAAGAAATCTAGGAAGATGAAGCAAATTACCAAGTGTCACACCAGTACCTTAAAAACAGCACTTGACATAGAATCCACCCAGAGGACCAGAGGAGTTATATTTAAACCACAGCCTATTTCAAACCATATTCAATCCCGTGTATCAGAAATTATAATGGGCTAATAACTAGCAGCCTTGTCCATGATCATCTAGATAACATGATGTCGTTGGGATCCAATGTGTTTGACTCTACTAAATAGCAGTTTAGTGATTATTTTTTGGGGGGAGGGGCATACATTGGGACAAGGCAACCGTAAGGGGCAATGGGACATGAAGTCAGGTGAGTTGACAGGGTGGGCATTACAGACACAAGAGGCAGCTTTAGGAAATGAGGAAACAGACAGAAGCACAGAAGAACAGAGGACATGTTCGACATGATTAAAATTGCCAACTCCAGTTCAGGAAATTCCTGGAAAATCCCTTGGAGCAGTGCCTAGGGAGGGAATTCAATGGAGATGCATTGTCATTCTACAACTTTGATTTCACCTAGATTTCGTTATGTACCACAGAGTTTACCCTCCAAAGCAGTCATCTGCTCCAGGAGATCTTATCTGTGTAGTGTGGAAATGAATTGTAATTCCAGGAGAACTCCAAACTCTACTTTTAAGTTGGTAACCCTAAGAGCCCCAAGTTTAGTCCTGAGGATCTCCAGTTAAAGGATCCAAGGAAACAGGTGCTGTAAAAGACCTTTCTCTGAGTAATCAGAGAACTGGCAACACTCAAAGTAGACAGCACTGAGTTAGATGGACTGAAGCTCTGACAGTGTGGTACCTTCATATGTTCATATAACTGCATGGAAAGCAAAAGAAGGAGGAGGGGAAAGAGTGTGCAAGAGAAGGCAAGCAGGAAGCCAAAAACAAAAAAAACCCCAATGTGGCAGAGATGAAGCTGATGATGGCAGGAGATGCATAGATGGCAGGAAGATAACAAGAAGCTGAAGAATAAGTAAAACTGAGAAAACTGAACTATACAGTAAAAAGGAGTAACAGAACGGTTGACAAAAAGGAAGTTTCACCCCCTCAGCAATGGTTTCCTATTATGAAGAGTGGAGCTTCTCTCTGACTTATGGCTTGGCCATGTGCCTTTCTGTTGCTCATCACCATACTTGTTACTAAAACATGGAAGCTTTTTCTGAGGTGGAAGGAAAAGAAGAGAAAAAGCATGCAAGATTCATTACCAAATGGTGTTTCTTACCTAGCTATGTAATATACCCAAAATCACAATTTTACATTCTGTGACTGTAAAATGAATACCATCTTGTATCTGTCTTTGTATTAAAATTGTTATATCATTGTAAATAATTGCCATTTCACACATGGAAAGAGTGGGAAATGGGTGTTTTATTTATTTTTGTTAATATCTATTCTGCCCTATCCAACAGGCTTGAGCAGGAGAGACCTAATGTTTCTCTGGTCCTGAATATGTACCCTCAAAGCAGTATTGGAAAGGGTCTATTAGCTGTATTTTCTGATTTAGTATTAGATGTATTTACTGCTATTTGCTGAAGCCTCCAGTTGTTTCATTACCTTCTATTTTCAGACACACAAATCCCATCCAGCCATTACAGACATGGATCCACAATGGGTATTTAGGGCACCAACCTTCACTTTAATATGTGGAGCAGCTTGCCATAAGAATATACATTTATTCACTAGATTTTTATCCCATGTTTCCTACAAGGAGCTCATGGCGACAGACATTGACTTCCCTATCTTCATTTAACTGTGTCCCGCCCAGCCCGGGCGAGGGCTGCGCGAGGGGGATGCCCCGATGCCTGCCAGCCATTCCCGCCCCCCATTGCCGCCCCAAGAGCCTCCCACACCTTTCCAAGCCTCCTCAGTGGACCCACCGCTCACCTGGGCTGACGGAGCGCCAACAGCCGCCCGAGCAATGCCCCAAAGTCAATGTGCTCGTCTCCGGGTCCGAGGAGCCTGGCCGGAGCGAGACGTCGAGGAACTGAAGGGAGAAGCCAAGCCCAGAGCCAGGCAAAGAGAAGGAGAGCTGCCTGACCCGTGGCGGCGAGAGACGCCACACCCCAGCACGCTGCAGAGGTCTAGGCCGCCTGAGGCACGCCCAGGCAGCCCAGCCCCGGCACACCTCTCCCGGGCGTCCTGGGGCTTTGAAGGGGGGAGGAGCCAGGGAGGGGCAGAACACAAGAAAGGGGAGGACTGGGACGGGAGGATAAAAGGGAGGGAGGCGGGAGGTCAGGGAGGAAGCTGGCCGGTGCTTATTGAGGCTGCCTCGCGAGAGAGAGTGACAGGAGCCGCTGCACAGCCAGGAGGGGAACGGGGGCTGTGGTGAAGTAACCTGGCTCCCACCCCTGTTTCTGAGACCTCCGGGGAATGCCCACAGAGTGCCCAAGGGGTTCGCCCGGGATAGAGGGGCGACGGCAGCACCGGGAGACCGAAAGGGGTGCCTGGGGTGTGACAGCATGGTGGAGGATGCGGGCACTCTCCCGAGCCTAGGACGGCCGCGCCCCCACATTCTGGCCCCGCCCGGGTGGCACTCGGGTCGAGCAGTGACCCCACCTATCGTGCCGGAATCCAGCGACTCGCTGACAGGAGATCCGGGAAATTACAGGCCAGTCAGTCTGACTTCAATACCGGGAAAGTTGGTAGAAACCATTATCAAGGACAGAATGAGTAGGCACATTGATGAACACGGGTTATTGAGGAAGACTCAGCATGGGTTCTGCAAGGGAAGATCTTGCCTCACTAACCTGTTACATTTCTTTGAGGGGGTGAACAAACATGTGGACAAAGGAGACCCGATAGATGTTGTTTACCTTGACTTCCAGAAAGCTTTTGATAAAGTTCCTCATCAAAGGCTCCTTAGAAAGCTTGAGAGTCATGGAGTAAAAGAACAGGTCCTCTTGTGGATCAAAAACTGGCTGAGTAATAGGAAGCAGAGAGTGAGTATAAATGGGCAGTCTTCGCAGTGGAGGACGGTAAGCAGTGGGGTGCCGCAGGGCTCGGTACTGGGTCCCATCCTCTTTAACTTGTTCATAAATGATTTAGAGTTGGGAGTGAGCAGTGAAGTGGCCAAATTTGCGGATGACACTAAATTGTTCAGGGTGGTGAGAACCAGAGAGGATTGTGAGGAACTCCAAAGGGATCTGTTGAGGCTGGGTGAGTGGGCGTCAACGTGGCAGATGCGGTTCAATGTGGCCAA